>NC_083584.1:30446404-30653904 GCF_027579695.1 Neoarius graeffei | reverse complement strand
TAAAAATGTAGAGAAACAGACAAACATCTCCCATCTTAGTCTCTATCTGGCTCTCATGAGTCTTCCAGCTGAAGTTGTGTAACAAAGCAAATTCCACAACAAAAATAAATCCATCTCATCATCTCTAGCCGCTTTATCCTGTTCTACAGGAGGCAAGCTGGAGCCTATCCCAGTTGACTACGGGCGAAAGGCGGGGTACACCCTGGACAAGTCGCCAGGTCATCACAGGGCTGACACAAAAATAGATCCTACTATTTATTAGTTTTCCAATAACCTAAATAAATGCTTTACCTGTTTTTAATAAGAAGCTAAAACTCAGTTTGTCCTGAATCTTTTTCCTTTTGTTGTGTTCTATTTATTCACTGTGGTTCCCATTTATTTACATCATGCTCGTATCTAACAAAAATGGACAAATATACATGCATATTAAGGCCATAGGGCGGCACGGTGGTGTAGTGGTTAGCGCTGTCGCCTCACAGCAAGAAGGTCCAGGTTCGAGCCCCGTGGCTGGCGAGGGCCTTTCTGTGCGGAGTTTGCATGTTCTCCCCGTGTCCGCATGGGTTTCCTCCGGGTGCTCCGGTTTCCCCCACAGTCCAAAGACATGCAGGTTAGGTTAACTGGTGACTCTAAATTGACCGTAGGTGTGAGTGTGAATGGTTATCTGTGTCTATGTGTCAGCCCTGTGATGACCTGGCGACTTGTCCAGGGTGTACCCCGCCTTTCGCCCGTAGTCAGCTGGGATAGGCTCCAGCTTGCCTGCGACCCTGTAGAACAGGATAAAGTGGCTAGAGATGAGATGAGATTAAGGCCATAATCATGGAAAAAGGTTTGCCTCTTCCTTTCTCAATATGATACAAATATTCTCTAATCACATGTTTTCCCACTCACTGCCTTTATGAATGCCTCCATTTAAGCATGGAACAATTCGTCTGATTCATGATTCGAGGTGATTCACAATATTGGGTTCATGATTAGATTTTTTTTTTTTGAAAAAAAAAATTAAATTAAAAATTTTATTACCAAAAAATGCAATTGTGGCAGCAGCGACGTGGTCGAGCGTCGGCTGTGAACGGCGAGGAGGCAGATTGAACCAGCCAACGCTCGTCCATTACCCCCGCTGCCACAGCAATGTTTATTTTCCTCTTCTTTATCAACTTAAATATTTCTTTTGTTAAATTAAAAAAAAAACTTTTTTCATTTTCTTAATAACAACAATAATAATTTGCCCACACTTTGTAAAGATTGTATTGAAATATAAGAGCCTATTGACTAATATTCCTTTTATTTAATAATTAAAAAAGTTAATAACAAATAGGCCTTTTCTTAATAAACTTTTATGAACATTTGTGCTACCTCCATTTGCTTCTCTTCTCTTTAGCTTTCAGCAGTGTGTAAAAAGAGAGCGCTGATTTCTTGTAAAATCAATTTGTAAAGTCAGTCGCACAACAGCTCTTTCATATTTTAGATCTGGAGTTTTTATATGTTTTAGTGGCAGTAGAACCGTGTTACTTCCGCCTAAAGTGAAGTCACGTGCATTCCTGCTATTGTACGCTGTCTCAACAACACAATTACAGCTACGAAATATGGGGATTACACAGTATGGTAAATAATCTCAATTTTTTTATTTCATTGATTGGAATCTGGCGGTACGGTGGTGTAGTGGTTAGCACTGTCGCCTCACAGCAAGAAGGTCCGGGTTCGAGCCCCGTGGCCGGCGAGGGCCTTTCTGTGCGGAGTTTGCATGTTCTCCCCGTGTCCGCGTGGGTTTCCTCCGGGTGCTCCGGTTTCCCCCACAGTCCAAAGACATGCAGGTTAGGTTAACTGGTGACTCTAAATTGACCGTAGGTGTGAATGTGAGTGTGAATGGTCGTCTGTGTCTATGTGTCAGCCCTGTGATGACCTGGCGACTTGTCCAGGGTGTACCCCGCCTTTCGCCCGTAGTCAGCTGGGATAGGCTCCAGCTTGCCTGCGACCCTGTAGAACAGGATAAATCGGTTAGAGATAATGAGATGAGATATACGTACAAAAACTTGGACACTCGTTATAGCTGGCTTTAAAGTGGTCAGTAGTCCAGATTATTATGCTGGGTTGTCAATCAGACTACACATTTAATGAGGAGAGGAGAAGTGAACATAAATGGAGATAAAGTGAACATGGAGAAGTGTGATTATTATGAAGAGCTGTTGACGAGGGGGGAATAAATAAATAAATGAAGGTTTATAGAGGAAGTAAAAGGAGACAAGAGTGCACTGCCTGAGCTCTGTTTTTACGAGAGCTCGGCCATCACATAGCTCTGATACACAGTCCTGTCTTACGAATGGATGCGTCAGGTATTTTAAGCTGTAGTTAAAACAATTTCCTCAAAAAGCATTATTTTTCTTGCGGCCTTTTGCATTGATTTTTCACTCTTGGGTAAATTCTCTGTGCACACACAGGATTGTATGATTCCCCCCCCCATGTATCTGCAGGGGAAAAGGAAAGCACAAGCACAATACATTCATTACTCTATTCATTTATGGCACATGGCAGCCGATAGTGCAGTCCTTTCACAGAGAGAGAATGATTCTAAGATTCTGTCTCTGACAAAGCATTTTATCATGCGAGCCTCCGTTTGGTAAGGCAGGTAAGCAGGGAGGAGGTATTAACATCTCACCGCTCCTGGAAAGAACCATGCTTGTTATTTTTAAGGCAGCACCTGTGCTTTATGACAGTCTCAGCACTAAACTCAGAGGTTACCACAGACATTGCTGTCGGGCATGGGCTGTGACATGATTCTGCATTCAGCCACTCTTTTTTTCCATCAAAAATAATTTAATTCAGACGGCAGAGGACGCTGGATCTAATTCTTCATTAAACAGTAATGCGTTTCTTTTTAAAGCTTAGATAAGCCCCATACTGCTCAGCCAAGACTCATTTTTCTTATAAAATGATTTATTTATAAATATTTAAAATAAGATTTAAAAATGGATCGCTCACGGAAATAGACCATCTTGAGAAGAGGAACAGATGAATCAGTTCTTGGCTTCCTTAATTAAAGAAAAATCATCGTTCGTGATACTGGAGAGTTTAGCTCATGTTAGCTAATTGGGTAATGTTAGATATCATTGTTTTATTTACTTGACCAAATCATAATGGTGAAGACGATTTGATTCGTTCAGACAGAAAAAAAATTACGATAAGTTCACACCGCATTCTGACTTGCTTGGTATCAATCTGTTTATATTTAGCACTTTAAAAATATGTAAAATGTAGACTCAACATGTCCGAGTGCGTGAGAGAGGCGGATGTACGTGCAGAAGTGTTCAAGATCATACAGTGTGATTTAAACATAAAGTGCATGAAACGCACACAACGGCAAACAGTGCGAATCAGCAGGCAAGGTCATAAACAGGATAACATGCAAGAGGTCGATCGAGGCGCGGACAGGATGTCGGAGGCAAAACGAGGACAAGAACACAAGTCGAGAAATCAACAGGAATGGGAAATAAGACTCGGTATACACACTAGACACGGCGTAATACTTCGCGTAGCATTACGCTTGACACAGTCCTTAAATAGCCCAACATAGTTCACGATTTCAAAACAGGTGCGCCTTGTTCACGGCGCGCACGCAGCCCGAGGCACACCTTCAGGTGCACACGCCAAGGCACGCAGGACTGACACAACGTGACATTTAAATGACCCTTAAAAGAAAACTTGTTTATAATTTCCAGTGGAGGGGGCTGATTTCCTTTTAATGCAAAATGATATATTTATAAATTGCAGTAATTTCCTGTTAATGTACACTACCGTTCAAAAGTTTGGGGTCACCCAGACAGTTTTGTTTTTTCCATGAAAAGTCACCCTTTTATTTACCACCATAAGTTGTAAAATGAATAGAAAATACAGTCAAGACATTTTTCTGGCCATTTTGAGCATTTAATCGACCCCACAAATGTGATGCTCCAGAAACTCAATCTGCTCAAAGGAAGGTCAGTTTTATAGCTTCTCTAAAGAGCTCAACTGTTTTCAGCTGTGCTAACATGATTGTACAAGGGTTTTCTAATCATCCATTAGCCTTCTGAGGCAATGAGCAAACACATTGTACCATTAGAACACTGGAGTGAGAGTTGCTGGAAATGGGCCTCTATACACCTATTGCACCAAAAACCAGACATTTGCAGCTAGAATAGTCATTTACCACATTAGCAATGTATAGAGTGGATTTCTGATTAGTTTAAAGTGATCTTCATTGAAAAGAACAGTGCTTTTCTTTCAAAAATAAGGACATTTCAAAGTGACCCCAAACTTTTGAACGGTAGTGGAAAATGATACAATATGAAGAGTAGCAAAATAATTTTGTTCCTACATTAGCCAGGTAATTGTGATGAATAATCAAAGATTTAATATTGAGCATGGCGGCACGGTGGTGTAGTGGTTGGCACTGTCGCCTCACAGCAAGAAGGTCCTGGGTTCGAGCCCAGCGGCCGACAAGGGCCTTTCTGTGTGGAGTTTGCGTGTTCTCCCTGTACCTGCGTGGGTTTCCTCCGGGTGCTCCGGTTTCCCCCAAAGACATGCAGGTTAGGTTAATTGGTGGCTCTAAATTGACCTTGAATGGTTGTTTGTCTCTGTGTCAGCCCTGTGATGACCTGGCGACTTGTCCAGGGTGTACCCCGCCTCTCACCCATAGTCAGCTGGGATAGGCTCCAGCTTGCCTGCGACCCTGTAGGACAGGATAAGCGGCTACAGATAATGAATGGATTAATATTGAGCAAAATAATTATCATTTCAGTCATTACCATACAGCCATGTTTTATGGTCTGCTGTTAGGACTAGTATTGTTGTGGACTAAAACACTGCTAGTTTTTCTTTAACTTGATTTCTGCCTACAAATACAGTACCAGTCAAAAGTTTGGACACCCCTACTCATTCATAGGAGTTTCTGTATGGTGACTATTTTCTACATTGTAGACATGGTTCGAATTACGTGAGAGTCAGTAGGAGCTGAGCTCCCATAGAGTGAGAACTGGCTCCCATGAAAGCAGTAAAATCCTATATCTGTGGGGGTGTATAAAAATGCAGTATCGTTATATTTTAATCACAAATAAAGCTCATTTTCCTTCAATATACTGAGTAATATTTACGTTAAAGATAGACAAATAGCCTTAAATAATAATAAGAATAAACATGTTTTCCAAAAGAACGCATTACAACGAGGTGCATACTCTGGTGAATGCAGCACCACCACGACACCATGCGCACAAACTATCCTTCTGGGAGCTTCTGAATGTCAACAGACACACACACATTACTCCTTTCAGAAGAAGACCCGTTGACCTTGGTTTCATTCATTGGTTAAGTTTTCAAGAAAGAGGTCACGACCACAACCTGCTGAAAACAGACCACTTTAGTCTGTTTTGTTTGTGTGATGGTAAGAGAATGGCTTTTACTTTCTACTAGTAGAATGCATTCTTCCTCTGTTTAAAGTGTAGGCTATAGGAAAATAGAAAAACCAATATGTTTAAAAAAAAAAAAGAATAAAAAAGACAACTCTGTGTGTATGTAAGTATAGCCAAATGAATTACGTAACCTCTGATTCATGGAAAGCGCACCTGTTAGGCTATTAGGCTATTTATTTATATATTTACTCGCCACGTCCATGCACCGTTCCCTTTTTTTTTTTAAAGATAATTCAAACCCTGATTGTAGAACAATACTGAAGACATCAAAACTATGAAATTAAACATGGAACGTACAACCCCGATTCCAAAAAAGTTGGGACAAAGTACAAATTGTAAATAAAAACGGAATGCAATAATTTACAAATCTCAAAAACTGATATTGT
Source organism: Neoarius graeffei (assembly GCF_027579695.1). Taxonomy (NCBI): domain Eukaryota; kingdom Metazoa; phylum Chordata; class Actinopteri; order Siluriformes; family Ariidae; genus Neoarius; species Neoarius graeffei. The sequence continues at coordinate 30,648,080 of NC_083584.1, read as the reverse complement.
ATTCACAATAGAACATAGACAACATATCAAATGTCGAAAGTGAGAGATTTTGAAATTTCATGCCAAATATTGGCTCATTTGAAATTTCATGACAGCAACACATCTCAAAAAAGTTGGGACAGGGGCAATAAGAGGCTGGAAAAGTTAAAGGTACAAAAAAGGAACAGCTGGAGGACCAAATTGCAACTCATTAGGTCAATTGGCAATAGGTCATTAACATGACTGGGTATAAAAAGAGCATCTTGGAGTGGCAGCGGCTCTCAGAAGTAAAGATGGGAAGAGGATCACCAATCCCCCTAATTCTGCGCCGACAAATAGTGGAGCAATATCAGAAAGGAGTTCGACAGTGTAAAATTGCAAAGAGTTTGACCATATCATCATCTACAGTGCATAATATCATCAAAAGATTCAGAGAATCTGGAAGAATCTCTATGCATAAGGGTCAAGGCCAGAAAACCATACCGGGTGCCCGTGATCTTCGGGCCCTTAGACGGCACTGCATCACATAAAGGCATGCTTCTGTATTGGAAATCACAAAATGGGCTCAGGAATATTTCCAGAGAACATTATCTGTGAACACAATTCACCGTGCCATCCGCCGTTGCCAGCTAAAACTCTATAGTTCAAAGAAGAAGCCGTATCTAAACATGATCCAGAAGCGCAGACGTCTTCTCTGGGCCAAGGCTCATTTAAAATGGACTGTGGCAAAGTGGAAAACTGTTCTGTGGTCAGACGAATCAAAACTTGAAGTTCTTTATGGAAATCAGGGACGCCGTGTCATTCGGACTAAAGAGGAGAAGGACGACCCAAGTTGTTATCAGTGCTCAGTTCAGAAGCCTGCATCTCTGATGGTATGGGGTTGCATTAGTGCGTGTGGCATGGGCAGCTTACACATCTGGAAAGACACCATCAATGCTGAAAGGTATATCCAGGTTCTAGAGCAACATATGCTCCCATCCAGACGACGTCTCTTTCAGGGAAGACCTTGCATTTTCCAACATGACAATGCCAAACCACATACTGCATCAATTACAGCATCATGGCTGCGTAGAAGAAGGGTCCGGGTACTGAACTGGCCAGCCTGCAGTCCAGATCTTTCACCCATAGAAAACATTTGGCGCATCATAAAACGGAAGATACGACAAAAAAGACCTAAGACAGTTGAGCAACTAGAATCCTACATTAGACAAGAATGGGTTAACATTCCTATCCCTAAACTTGAGCAACTTGTCTCCTCAGTCCCCAGACGTTTACAGACTGTTGTAAAGAGAAAAGGGGATGTCTCACAGTGGTAAACATGGCCTTGTCCCAACTTTTTTGAGATGTGTTGTTGTCATGAAATTTAAAATCACCTAATTTTTCTCTTTAAACGATACATTTTCTCAGTTTCAACATTTGATATGTCATCTATGTTCTATTCTGAATAAAATATGGAATTTTGAAACTTCCACATCATTGCATTCTGTTTTTGTTTACAATTTGTATTTTGTCCCAACTTTTTTGGAATCGGGGTTGTACAGTATATGGAATTATGTGGGGAAACAAAAAATTGTTAGATTCTTCAAAGTATCCAGCATTTACCTTGATGAAGCTTTGCACACTATTGGCATCATCTTAACCAGCTTCATGAGGTCGTCACCTGGAATGCTTTTCAATTAACAGGTGCCTCGTCAAAAGTGAATTAGTGCAATTTATTGCCTTCTTAACTTGTTTGAGATCTCATCTCATCTCATTATCTCTAGCCGCTTTATCCTGTTCTACAGGGTCGCAGGCAAGCTGGAGCCTATCCCAGCTGACTACGGGTGAAAGGCGGGGTACACCCTGGACAAGTCGCCAGGTCATCACAGGGCTGACACATAGACACAGACAACCATTCACACTCACATTCACACCTACGGTCAATTTAGAGTCACCAGTTAACCTAACCTGCATGTCTTTGGACTGTGGGGGAAACCGGAGCACCCGGAGGAAACCCACGCGGACACAGGGAGAACATGCAAACTCCGCACAGAAAGGCCCTCGTCGGCTACGGGGCTCGAACCCGGACCTTCTTGCTGTGAGGCGACAGTGCTAACCACTACACCACCGTGCCGCCCTATGTTTGAGATCAAACAGTAAATAATAAAAATACAGTAAATGGCCCTATTCCACAACTGTAGTAACTAAGTAAAGAGAAACGACATCCATCATTACTTTAATACATGAAGTGTCTCTTTTAATTAATAAAAATAAACGCCACTGAATTAGAAGGGGTGTCCAAACTTTTGAGTAGGACTGTGCATACACGGATTTGCATATTTTAAAATGCAGTCATTTAAAAAATAATAATAAAGCTTTTCTTCATTCGGCTAAGAAATATATGCTATATTCCAGACAACAGATATTCTAGAGTTCGTACACTAAGGGCCAAATTTTTATATATATATATATATATATATATATATATATATATATATATATATTTTTTTTTTTTTTTTTTTGCACGTGCTAATTTGACTCTTTTTTAAGGTAATATTCTTTGTGTTCAACAAAACTGACCTTTAAAAAAAGACTTGGAAAAGTCTAGATTTTTTTCTAGATCAAATGATAACTCTCTCTCTCTCTCCACACACACACATTTGTGTCATTTTGCTCATGTGTATATTTTGATCATGTCATGGCACAAGGGCTTCTGTTTAGCAGAGACTTGTGTGAGCATATACATCATTTATGAGCTGTCCTGGTGTCCCCACCTCACCTCATCTCTGAGAGCCATTTCACCCTGAAAGATTTATAGTCCTTCATGTTTCTTGAGCGAACGCCTTAATGGAATCCAAAGTGGTTTGCACCACCCAATGACTTCTTACTCCTCGTTTTAAAAAGCGCATGTAATATTAATCAAGAAGTTGAAAATGAGTGAGGACAGAATACATGTGCTTATTGATTCATGGTGTTGCCAGCTTTTTTGACTTTGGAAAGGGCGTGAAGAAGTTTCATGTGTTGTTTAGGATGTGGCTAAGGAGTGATAAATAAGGTCAGGCTTTTGGGGCTGGAGTTGCACTCCTTTTGAGCCTGTCTTGTCTCTGCTGGCAGCAAGCATGTTCAGACAGCATTAAGAAGACTAACGTCAACAACAGTTATCATCACCTTACTTCTCCAGGATGAGGGTCTTGAGGTTTCTCACACTGAGACATCGCACGCTTTCCAGAGTGGCATCATGCCTGGACAAGACTGTGAAAATGCCTCTGGGACGAGGCATCCAGGCAGGAACGTCGAGCCAGAGCACTGCTCCATCATCTTTAATTGTTGCCCAGATGTCAAGCAAGACGATGTAGTGAGGATGTTTCTTGACACGGTGCTCCCTAAGGCCTCGTTAAGTATAGAGTTATATTTGGTCCTCAGTCGATATTCCTGCATCCTCAGTCGGTTTCTAGTGCACCACACCTTTTCTGTGAATGAGGCTTTCATTAATATATTGTCAAACTCTACTGCACTCACACTTAGCCATCACTTCTTCACTCCTTCTGTGCTCACTAATAAGAGCGTCCACATCTTTAGCTGCAGGAGTAGAGTGGAGACGGTTCAGGCGGATTTATTTATCCTTCTGCTACAATGCACTTAAACATATCCCTGTCAAAACATCAAGCTTAGATTTAGTGACGGATCCAAAGGTGCTTACAAATTTGAATATGATTTGAGACTCTTCAAAATAGTATATCCATTATTATTATTATTATTATTATTATAATACATCCAGGACACTTTTTCGATGGAATAAAAATGTGTTCTATTCCCTTCTAGCGGGTTTCATTCATTTGGTTTGATAGCATGCAATATTGTTCGTATATCGCTTATCCTACATGTATTACGTCACTCTAAAATGCAGTGAACACTGAAAGGAGCATGTATGTACGGTATAATAATCATAAATGTTGCCAGGCAAAACAAACCTCGCCCGGTAGCACTTATGACGAATATGAAAGAAGATATCGCAAAAAATTAGGTACCCTATAGGTACACAGGTACACGGGGCTACTGCTTATAAATAAAACTGTTCTCTGATACCATGTCCATAGAGTAAATATAGCGTATATATTTACTCTATGAGGCAGTAGCTACAATAATGAAGCGTAATCCATAAATGAACAATTTAAAAATCACAGAAATAAAATATACCGGGTGTCTGTACTTTTATATTATTCTACTCTTACAGTTTTCGAAACAGAAACCTCCGAACCGAGGCTGACATACACATGCCGTCACCATGACCCAAACTCTTATTTCCCGGAAATGGCCCGGCGCTAGAGCTCAGTGGAACGCACTTTTCCTCTGTAATAAGCATAAACATGTCTGAAACCGATTTCTTTAGTTCATTTATTTCAAATGGTGAACCGAATTGTATACACTCACCGGCCATTTTAATCGGAACACGTGTATGCGCAGTGCTCAATCTTTACACTTACATTCTTACAGCACGATGATGTAGTGGCTCGCACCTCTATATGAGGCAGTAGACACAACAAAAACGATTTTGACCTTTTTGGTGACCTTGGCCGGATGACCCTCAAAATGTTGGAGGTTCTATTTGCGACCAATGCCCATCTATCCTGAAAGTTTCATGAAGATTGATCAAGCCGTTTTCCCGCAATATCATTAACAAAAACAAACAAACAAAGAAACCCGACTGAAAACAATACCTCGCCCCCTGGTGGCCTCCGTCCCGGGTGAGGTGGTGGTGGTAGTAGTAATAATAATAATAATGGGGCAGCATGGTGGCGTAGTGGTTAGCGCTGTCGCCTCACAGCAAGAAGGTCCGGGTTTGAGCCCCGTGGCCGGTGAGGGCCTTTCTGTGCGGAGTTTGCATGTTTTCCCCGTGTCCGCGTGGGTTTCCTCCGGGTGCTCCGGTTTCCCCCACAGTCCAAAGACATGCAGGTTAGGTTAACTGGTGACTCTAAATTGACCGTAGGTGTGAATGTGAGTGTGAATGGTTGTCTATGTGTCAGCCCTGTGATGACCTGGCGACTTGTCCAGGGTGTACCCCGCCTTTCGCCCGTAGTCAGCTGGGATAGGCTCCAGCTTGCCTGCGACCCTGTAGAACAGGATAAAGCGGCTACAGATAATGAGATGAGATAATAATTATAATATTAAGTGGCTTTTTTTCAAGGTATATCAAATATATTGCATTCAGCTAGCATGATATTGAGCTCATCTTTGACTCATTCAGTATCATGCTAGCTGAATGGAATATATCTGATATATCACTCAACGCCAGCCAATATTATTTAATTACACCACAGCACTGTTGGTTTCTTGATTCTGATTGGTCAGAAGGTGCTAATTAATTTCAGCAACAGCTACGACAGTAGTTCCAGCTGCAAGGTTGATAATGATAACGTGCTAATAATGCTCCATTTCTGTATTACCATCTTACACAGGGACTTGGAGGGCAGATGATCCACATACAGTGATTTAAAAACCATGTCGATATGGTGAAATTCTCTGTAAGGAGACATTTATGGAAGGTGTCTCCAGTGTCAATTTTATGTTTTTTGACACGGGAAACTTTTCAGGATGTCCTTTTTGTTTGTATCCGTTATAATGCAAGTGTTAAAAGGAACGTACTTGTTTCACGGCCATTCCATGACATTAACTGTAACTAGAAATGGATAAAAAGTAACTATAAACCTAACTATGGACACAAACTGGATAACAATACTGTATGTTGTTCCTCAGTAAAAATTGTTACCATTCGCAAATTGCAGTGATTTACAAGAAGAGTAAAACACTTTAGGTCATGCTGTTATTGGAAAACAATCAACTTTGTGTTGGTAAAGTTATCATCACACCACCCTGACATTTGATTATTTTCCTATAATGGCACACCCTTTTGTATTCAAGCAACGTTTTATTGATCACATCCAGTATGTTGTTCTATCCAAATAGGCTTGCTACAGAGAATTAAAAGAATTTACTCGTTTTTCATTTTCTGGACATCTTTCACTGGTACATGCAAAACGTCCCACTAGTACGCACATTTATATTCCATGCAGGCATGTTTGCAGCCGCCTGTGTGAAGGTCTACACACAATGCTTGTGCATGTTCTCAGAGTCTCAGGCAGGAGTGTAAATAAGCCTCTGTTTATACAGGAGATTTAAGTCAGGTTGGTTAACAAGTAGACACTGTATCTGGTAGCAGCTCGATGTTCAGGAAGGTGAAATGATAAAGCATAATGAGGTAAATTAACTAACGTGCTGAAGCAGCTTGCATGCAGAAGATTCATAGGTGCAGAAGTTGCTCCACCACTTGGCTGTCCTAATTTCCATTTAGTTTACAAATACACGTGCTGACACGATAATTTCCCGTATACGTGATTTATGCGTACATACAACCCCAATTCCAAAAAAGTTGGCATGCTGTGTAAACTGGAAAGAAAAACAGAATGCAATAATTTGCAAATCATGGAAACCCTATATTTCATTGAAAATAGTAAAAAGATAACATAGCAAATGTTGAAGCTGAGAAATTTTATTGTTTTTTGAAAAATATATGCTTATTTTGAATTTGATGTCAGCAACACGCTTTAAAAAAGTTGGGACAGGGGCATGTTTACCACTGTGTTTCATCACCTCTACTTTTAACAACACTCTGTAAACGTTTGGGAACTGAGGAGACCAGTTGCTGTAGTTTTGAAAGAGAAATGTTGTCCCATTCTTGCCTGATTATACAATTTCAGTTGCTCAACAGTCGGGGTCTCTTTTGTTGTATTTTGCACTTCATAATGTGCCAAATGTTTTAAATGGGAGACAGGTCTGGATTGCAGGCAGGCCATTTTAGCACCCTGACTCTTTTACTATGGAGCCATGCGGTTTTAATACTGTATGTGCAGAAAGCAGTTTGGCATTGTCTTGCTGAAAGAAGGAAGGCCTTCCCTGAAAAACATTTTGTCTAGATGGCAGCATATTATTCTGAAATGTGTATATATCATTCAGCATTAATGATGCCTTCCCAGATGTACAAGCTACCCATGGCATGTGCACTAATGCCTCCTCATACCATCACAGATGCTGGCTTTTGAACTGTGCACTGATAACAAGCCGGATGGTCCCTCTCCTCTTTAGCCTGGAGGACGTGGTGTCCATGATTTCTAAATAGAATTTCTACTTTTGATTCATCAGACCTCAGGACAATTTTCCATTTCGCCTCAGTCCATCATAAAAGAGCTCGGGTCAAGAGAAGGTGGCAGTATTTCTGGATATTGTTTATATCTGGTTTTAACTTGCATTTGTGGATGCAGTAATAAACTGTCTTCACAGACGATGGTTTCCTCAAGCATTCCTGACCCCACGCAGTGATTTCCAATGCAGACATGTGTCTGTTTTTAATGCAGTGTCTCCTGAGGGCCTGAAGATCACAGGCATCCAATGTCAGTTTTCAGCCTTGTCTCTTGTCTACAGAGATTTCTCCAGATTCTCTGAATCTTTTCATGATATTATGTACCATAGATGATGTGATCCCCAAATTTTTTGCAATTTTACATTGAGGAGCGTTATTCTTAAATTGTTGCACTGTTTGCCCGTGCAGTTTTTCACTGATGCCTCTTTTCCACCAAATCAGTTCCAGGGCTGGTTCAGGGCCAGTGCTGGTGCTGGTTCACAACTCGTTCAACTTGCGAGCCAGCTGAGAACCAGTTTGCTTTTCCATCGCTCGCGGTGCTAAGGGAAGCCACGTCATTACGTCGCTGTATACGTCAGTTATGTCGTTGTATATGTCATTACGTCACAGTTACGTCGCTACGTTTGCATAAACCTTGGCGCGAATATCGAAGCAAAAACAACACGGAAGAAGCAGCAGCAGCAACAACAATAATAATAATGGATGACTTCACGTTTGTACAGCTGCGGCTTCTCGTTGCTTAAAAATGGCGATCTTTCGCGGTCTTGTTATTGGTCTTATCAACCCCCCCCCCCCGCTGACGTAAGCGGTTCTTTCCTCTGGCCCAGCAGAGAGTTGGTGCTAGCCTGGAACCGGTTTTTCTGGCCCCAGAGTCAGTTCTTTGTCAATGGAAACAGAAAACCTGGTTCCAAACTAATCACTGGCCCCGAACCAGCCCTGGAACTGCTTTGGTGGAAAAGGGGCATGAGTGGTGAACCCATCCCCATCTTTACTTCTGAGAGATTCAGCCTCTCTGGGATGTTCTTCCCCAATCATGCTACTGACCTGTTGCCAATTAACCAAATTATTATTATTTTTTATCATTACACAACTTTTTCAGTCTTTTGTTGCCCCGTCCCAACTTTTTTGAAATGTGTTGCTGACATCAATGTCAAAATGAGCATATGTTTTTCAAAAAACAATGAAATTTCTCAGTTTCAACATTTGATATGTTGTCTTTGTACTATTTTCAATGAAATATAGGGTTTCCATGATTTGTAAATCGTCATATTCTGTATTTATTTATGTTTTACACAGTGTCCCAACTTTTTTGGAATTGGGTTTGTACATGCCCCGTGTTTCCTACAGGTGTGAAGAACATCTGGGGGGTGAACCAGCTGTTTTGGGCTGATGGTAGAGATGCAGTTTTCTTTGCCTGCTTGTTAGTACCCTTGTATTGTAAACCCGCTAAATCTCCTACAAATAATTAGCAGGGCAAGATAATTTTCACCAGGACTGTCGGGTTCTTCTTGCTTCTCATTGGTTTCTGTTAAGTTACTGCTGGTCTGCTGTCTCTCACTTCTTCTCACCATTTTAGAAATGGCACAAAATATACCTGGATGGTTTTCAAGTAATTTGATGCTCTTTGGTAAAATAGATATGTGGTCCAGCTGGAAGTGGAATGAATAGCTGGAGTGTCCTCTGTGGGATGGGTGTAATGTAAAAGAGTGAGCATGCCTCAGATGGAGAAGGGATGTATGAACAGATTGGCCTCCCCGATCTCTGTCCTGGATCGATTAAAAATTGCGCCTGAAAAGAAAACGGCCCTCACACTGGGCCATGCATTTATCAGCCTGTCTTAGGGCTTATCTTATAAGAGATCAGCCAATTGCCTGTTGTGTTAAGGCTTCCATGTTGTGTTCATGTTGCAATCCAAGGCTAATGGATAATAAATAAGGAACAAAAAAAACTCTAGGCCCCTGATTTACTAAAGGTTTCTATGTGTAAAAAGGCATGCAAGACGTGTTTGCATAAATGAATGGGTAATTTGGGACAGTCCTACAGGGTGCAGTCATTGCAAATGGATTAATTTAGCTCCTACATTTGTTGATTTACTAAACTTGAATGTCTGAAAGGAATGGAGATTGGGGGGGGTGGGGGGGGTGAGTTTCATCATGATGATGATGGCGTACTTGGGGCCCAGAATAATGTGAGCACAGGCCAGTGGAAGAGTGGGGAGGGGTCGCAATTGTACTCGGGCACGGTACAAGGCAACCATGCCTAGTGAGTTACGCCCTACGATGACTGATGGACGCAGGTGATTATTCTTTCTGGCTTGTCATCGGATGACTGACAGGCTTGCAGGGTTTTCATTAAGATCAGGATGACATCCATCACTGCATGTTTATCATTCCATCTCATCCCTTGTCTTCAAGGTGACTTGCAGTCTTAGTCTAGTATATTCTTTTGTCACCCTAAACGGTTTACTCAGATGTTCACTCTTTTTTTTTTTTTTTTGTCTGGGCACATCTGTGTTTCAGCCTGTTCTTGGCTGTGATTGGTGGCTAAATGTCTTCTCTTGTTTCACTCTGGATTAAGTCTGACTTCAGGGCGAGGATCCCACTCACAGTAGAGCTGGCATCCTTCACAAATTACACACCACACTTCAGCAGTGGTGCATTTGCTGTTTTGCTGTAAATATATTTATTAACTTGAAAACACAGATTGTAGGAGTTCTGATGATGAAGAGTGCTTAAGACCTTTACTTAGCTCCTCATTCTTAAAAATGCAAAAGAGCCATGACAAGCATGTGGACACTTGTGCTCAGCTGGTTAATAGGAGTCTATTCTGACAGTTAAGAGCAATTAGTCAAGACGATATGCTACTCAATGGCAGTCTTTTTCCTTTTCTTTTTAATACCCTGCCAGCTTATTTCAGGTTTTCTCCAAATGCTTAAAGGTGCTTGATTTCTTTAGCAGTTGTATTTTGAATGCATTACTCAGGCCTGTGAAAAATCCGCGGATTCGCTGAATTCCGCAGATTTGATCGCAAAAATACCATTTTTGTAAATCGTGTATTTTTGCAAAAAGAATGTAGTGGGTGGGGGTACTCTGATAATGGTAATCGCTGACAAGTACATTGTTTACTGGAATGGGGGGAGGAATCTAACGCCAGGTGTCTCTGCATTTTACGGCAAGTTATATATACACGACATCGTAGACCGTTTTACGACACAGCACCATTTCTTTCTTACCATTTTCAGGTTACTCTTTTCAAACACGTGTTGACAATATAGCTTGCGATTCAATGATGCTGAAAGATTTTTTCGGTATGTCTGTGTCGCGGAGAGACATTGTACAGATGGAGGATGGTGATAATGACGGTGTGAAAAAAGTAGACAAGGAAAACAGTGTCAAGAATCCGTGGAATTGGCGGTGGCTGGAATTTAAAGTCGGAAACGAATATCTTTATGAACACGTCCGAAAGATCAAGGAAGCAGGCAAAGCGTACTGCACGTTATGCCATCAGGATGTAAAATATGGATCGGGAGGAAGAACACGCTCGGTCGATCATGTGCAGGGAAAGAAACATGCAGAACTGGTGAAATTAAAGCGGTCAGATTATAGATTACCAGGCATTTATATCTTGTTTTCATATTTGTCTGTTGATCATGCATGACACTTTTTACTAAATGTTTATTAGTGTTGTAACTTCTTTTTAATTTGCCATGCTGATCGTGTAAATGCATTTAGCATGATAGCCTTAGCGTGATCACATATACAGTGGCTTGAAAAAGTATTCATACCCCTTGAACTTTTTCACATTTGTCCACCTTACAGCCACGAACTTAAAAGTTTTTTATTGAGATTTTATGTGATAGACCAACACAGAGTAGCACATAATTGTGAAGTGAAACAAAAATGATAAATGGTCTTCAAAATTTTAAACAAATAAAAATCTGAAAAATGTGGTGTGCATTAGTATTCAGCCCCCCTGCGTCAATACTTTGTAGAGCCACCTTTTGCTGCAATTACAGCTGTCTTTTGTGGTATGTCTCTACCAGCTTTGCACATCTAGACACTGAAATTTTTGCCCATTCTTCTTTGCAAAATAGCTCAAGCTCAGCCAGATTGGATGGAGAGCGTCTGTGAGCAGCAATTTTCAAGTCTTGCCACAGATGCTCAATGGGATTTAGGTCTGGACTTTGACTGGGCCATTCTAACACATGAATATTCTTTGATCTAAACCATTCCATTGTAGCTCTGGCTGTATGTTTAGGGTCATTGTCTTGCTGGAAGGTGAATCTCCTTCCCAGTCTCAAGTCTTTTGCAGCCTCCAACAGGTTTTCTTCCAGGATTGCCCTGTATTTAGCTCCATCCATCTTCCCATCAACTCTGACCAGCTTCCCTGTCCCTGCTGAAGAAAAGCATCCCCATAGCGTGATGCTGCCACCACCATGTTTCACAGTGGGGATGGTGTGTGCAGGGTGATGAGCAGTGTTAGTTTTCCGCCACATATAGCGCTTTGCATTTAGGCCAAAAAGTTCAACTTTGGTCTCATCTGACCAAAGCACCTTCTTCCACATGTTTGCTGTGTCCCCTACATGGCTTCTGGCAAACTGCAAATGGGACTTCTTATGCCTGTCTTTCAACAATGGCTTTCTTCTTGCCACTCTTCCAAAAAGGCCAGATTTGTGGAGTGTACGACTTATAGTTGTCCTGTGCACAGATTCTCCCACCTGAGCTGTGGATTTCTGCAGCTCCTCCAGAGTGATCATGGGCCTCTTGGCTGCTTCTCTGACCAGTGCTCTCCTTGCTTGCTCTGTCAGTTTAGGTGGACGGCCATGTCTTGGTAGGTTTACAGTTCTGCCATACTTTTTCCATTTTTGAATGATGGTTTGAACAGCTTCTTGAGATGTTCAGAGCTTGGGGTATTTTCTTATGACCTAGCCCTGCTTTAAACTTCTCCAGAACTTTATCCCTGACCTGTCTGGTGAGTTCTTTGGTCTTCATGATGCTGTTTGTTCTTCAGTGTTCTCTAACAAACCACTGAGGCCTTCACAGAACAAGTGTATTTATGCTGAGAGTAAATTACACACAGTAGGACTCTATTAACTAATTAGATGACTTCTGAAGGCAATTGATTGCACTGGATTGTATTTAGAGGTATCAGAGTACAGGGGGCTGAATACTAATGCACACCACATTTTTCAGATTTTTATTTGTTTAAAATTTTGAAGACCATTTATCATTTTCGTTTCACTTCACAATTATGTGCTACTCTGTGTTGGTCTATCACATAAAATCTCAATAAAAACTTTTAAGTTCGTGGTTGTAAGGTGGACAAATGTGAAAAAGTTCAAGGGGTATGAATACTTTTTCAAGGCACTGTATGCACAGATATGGTGTAAACTGTCCTTGGATTTTACTTTTTTCCATTTCACAGCCCTGAACATGCTTGACTTTTCTAAATAACATTCAGCAAAATACACATTTAACAGTTTAATAACTTCACTCAAATTTACATTTTCCTTATGTATACTGTGTGCCCGCTGAGCCTGCATTGCCAGATGCGTTCTCTGCATGAAGTGCGTGGTAATGTTAGCAGTTATCTTTAGTAATCTGTTTTCCTAGGCACTGATTTTAGCACTAAAAATGCATATTGTGCATATGTTCTACAAGGGGGGAAAAAATGTACGTCTTGAAGTTGACTAGTTTGCACCAAACAAGTGTGTTCATTTAGTAACAACCCCTATTGTAACAATAGGTAACTAGCTAGCAGGGTTTCACCTACACCGAGTTTCAGTATTAAGTTCCGTTGCGCTGAAAAACAATCTGATCCATTTGAAAGCTTTGGAAATTTTTCAATTAAAGAAAAGCTTTCACCCTATCATCTGGAGATTGCGAGCTTGAATCCCGATGATGCCACAGCTATCAGTGGCCAAAAGGTTTAAGAGAGCAAAATTGTGCTCCAAGGGAGGGGTGGCATACCCTGTCAATTACAGTGACGCTAGCTGATGGGTGTCTGTGAGCTTATGCATACAGAAGTGGGCGGATAGCACTTTCCTCCGATTGCATAAGCAGCAGTTGGAAAAGATGGGGTCGGCTGGTGTCATGTGCCTCGAAAGAAGCATGTGATCACCTTCGCCCTCCTGGTTGGTAGCTGTTGTGTGACCGGTCTGGTGGGTGGGAATTGGTCCTGACTAAATTAGGGTGAAAATTGGGGAAAATAAATAAAAGTTAATTTCAGAAAAAACTCCAAACCCCTGTATGTTCACACCTTATTTAGGCTACATCCACACGACAATGGCAACGAGATTTTTTTTTTTTTTTTTAGTGGGTAAAAAAAATATCGCGTCCACATGGGCAACGGATCAGTAAAATATCAGGTACATATGGCAACGCAACGCTTGCTGAAAACGATGCAATACACATGCCACACCTCTATGTGCGCTAGGGTTGGGCGGTATTACGGTAAGAAGGTATCCCGAGGTATCCAAAAGTACCAACGGTATCGGTCTCATTACCGTCATTTTAAAAAAAAATATAATATCTAAATAAATATGGAGTACATGAGGTCATAATATAAAATAATAAATTGAAGATCATCCCGAATAACTGTGTGATCGTATTTTCAGTAATTCTATCAATTTCCTAAAGAAGTTCTCATCGCGTGCAGGGTTGTTTATGTCGTTACCATGGCAACCCTGCGTGACATTTGGAGTCTGACAGAAAGCTTCGCAAGAGACTGAGACCGCGGTTGAAAGATGGCAAGTCAAGATAACGAGTTAGTGGCAAAAAAAAAAAAATACAACATCGGCAGTGTGGCAGTATTTTGGTTTCAAACCAAACGAAAAGGAAGAGCCAGCAATAATGTAAATGACCGCGCAAAATCGAAAAAAATCTAATATGTCCCCTAAGGCACACCATAGCCTGGGGTACTCCACTTCCACGAGATCTCCAATGAGTTGTGTTTTGAGTTGGTTACATGAGTAACAACAAGGTAAAATAATATAACGTATGACATTTGGGATGTGGGTAATAAATGTTTGAAATGTCATCTACTGAAGAAGCGGAAGAAAACATCGTAGCGTAAACTGTTAGGTTTCTGGTGGGAATTAGCAATGCGCTTGCTATCTTTGTTGGGTGTGTTAAACCGTATGGATTTAAGTGGAATAATTGTAAGGAGTTATGTGATCAAGACAACGTTTTAAGCAAGGTAAGGCCATTTGATTATTAATTTCCCCGCCATGGCATAACGTGGGCCCATATGATTTTGCCTTGTGCAGCTATCACGCATTTGAATTAGGTTCGCCTCATTTGCGCTGAAGAATATGGTTTATCGCGCAGTCTAAACGGACTTGGGTGTTGGTTGATTCTTTTTCTTTTTTTTATTTCCCATGCTTGAAAGGGTATGATCCTGCTCATCGTGTACTTTTTTTTGATGGAGTAGGTGAAATAGTGCTGCAAATGGCGTTTCAACGCAGACATGTGTAAACGACAGTTGAATGCTATTTTCAAGATGAAGGAAGAGTTGCGTGATGCTTTGAAATATCTCTTAATCCATTCATCAATGCACAAAATTCGCTTTGCTGCTTAATCCATACCACAATGCACACAATTCGCTATGCTGCTTTTAAATAGTACATTTGAGGCATAGGCGCAGGTCTGGACAAGGTCCGCCGGTATAGGCGCACGTTACACAGTAGGCCGAAACAAAAATATTTTTTTCTCGGTAATACCGTATACCCCGGGAAAACACAGAGACAGTTTAAAGGTATCAAAATTTGGATACCGCCCAACCCTAATGTGCGCTGTAAGACGGTCCCATCGGAGACACCAGAACAATAGAAGAAGTAGGACGCATGCGCATAAAACCCTTCTTCTACCCGGCGTGATGACTTGTTCTAGTCATGTGGTTGTGACGTCATCGTAAACAAATCCGTTCTACTCATCCAGATGACTTCGCAACGGCGCCGTTGCCAGATTTTTCCACTCTGGAAACCGTTCTCAAAAAATATCGTTTTGGGGCACCCAAAACGCCGGTGCCGTGTGGACGCCAGGCCGAAACGATAAAAAATTGTATCGGATTCACCTGAATCCGTTGGCGTGTGGACAGGGCCTTAAACTCGTGTAGGATGTGTTAATGTGCTCAGATGTTTCAGAGTAGACTGTGGACTGGACCTGAACTGAACACTGTTCTGTGTAATTGCTAAGCCACCACAAAGCACATGATTTGTCACCAGATCATGTTGATGTTTAATGTTGTGTCTGTTTTTTTTTTTATTTCCCCCCAACAGCATTTGTTTCACTGTAAGATTATTCAGGGTGTGACTACAGTCTGATCGATAGAAAATAATGATTCTATAATAGAACATTTTCTCCCCATATTGTGACCTTAGTATTGTATAGCTTTGCCTGTATTAAGATTGAACCTAAAATCTCAGTATATTATAGTGCTGTGAGGAAAGATCCTCAGATTCTTTGGTTCTGCTGTATATGAGTCATCTATTCATTATAAGGTTTCTCTCTGATTTCTCTCTTCTCTTGAGAAATTCTATTGAAATTTCACACCATGACTTTGCTATAGCATGACGTAACCATCAGTTCATCCATTTTGCCAAAAGAAAAATCCTTCTGGATCACTTTTTTTTTTCTCCCCCCTTTTGCATTCAGAAATCTGGCAGCTCTGAAATGGTATCTTGAATGGCATTGCAGATGTGTATGTGACACTGAGCATTTAGCAAAGCTTGCAAGGAGATGTCAGAAGAATCACAAATGTGTCAAGGCTTATGCTTTTTTTTTTTTTTTTTTTGTGGCTTTCCAGTTTGTCACGGATGGAGTGTCCCTGATACGGTATTCAGTGGGCTTATGATGGTTTTATGGCAGGTCAGATGGGTTACTGAGCTGCCAGATTAATGTCACACATTGCCTGATGAGATCTGGCTTGTGAGAAGAAGACGGTAATAGTTTTCAGGTTTTTGAGCAGAGGGGTGTCGCTGATTTGCATTGGAGCTTTGCCTTCGCTTTCATGGAGACTAAGTGTAATGTATTTCCTGACAGCCACTACTAACAACCCGGGCTTGATTTGTCACCAGTCCCTGCTGATGTTTGAGGATGTGTCTGATTTCTAGGTATCCTTAGTCATTTGTTTCCTTTGGGAAATGATGCAAGTTGTTATGATGAAATATTCAGGGGTTTGAATTCTACAACTATTCTTCAGGGAGAAGTTGTCCCAGATAGAGGCGTTACAACAACACTAAATCATTCTGCACTGGGAACACCAAAGAAGTATCTGGGAAAAGACCACCTGAGGTTTTTTCCCATCTTCAGTTGCTCGGTTTAGGTGAACCCGTGTATGCTGTTGTTGGCATGTTGCTCATTCTGAGATGCTTTTCTGTTCACCACAGTTGTAAAAAGTTATGAGTTAGCATAGTCTTCCTGTCAGCACAAACCTGTCTGGCTATTCTCCTCTGACGTCTCTCATCGATGACGCATTTCCACATGTATAACTGCTGCTCACTTGATGTTTTTGTTTTTTGCCACCATTCTATGTAAACTCTAGAGACTGTTGTACGATTAAACTTTCAGGACATCAGCAGCTTCTGAAATACAACCCTGATTCCAAAAAAGTTGGGACAAAGTACAAATTGTAAATAAAAACGGAATGCAATGATGTGGAAGTTTCAAAATTCCATATTTTATTCAGAATAGAACATAGATGACATATCAAATGTTTAAACTGAGAAAATGTATCATTTAAAGAGAAAAATTAGGTGATTTTAAATTTCATGACAATAACACATCTCAAAAAAGTTGGGACACGGCCATGTTTACCACTGTGAGACATCCCCTTTTCTCTTTACAACAGTCTGTAAACGTCTGGGGACTGAGGAGACAAGTTGCTCAAGTTTAGGGATAGGAATGTTAACCCATTCTTGTCTAATGTAGGATTCTAGTTGCTCAACTGTCTTAGGTCTTTTTTGTCGTATCTTCCGTTTTATGATGCGCCAAATGTTTTCTATGGGTGAAAGATCTGGACTGCAGGCTGGCCAGTTCAGTACCCGGACCCTTCTTCTACGCAGCCATGATGCTGTAATTGATGCAGTATGTGGTTTGGCATTGTCATGTTGGAAAATCCAAGGTCTTCCCTGAAAGAGACGTCGTCCGGATGGGAGCATATGTTGCTCTAGAACCTGGATATACCTTTCAGCATTGATGGTGTCTTTCCAGATGTGTAAGCTGCCCATGCCACACGCACTAATGCAACCCCATACCATCAGAGATGCAGGCTTCTGAACTGAGCGCTGATAACAACTTGGGTCGTCCTTCTGCTCTTTAGTCCGAATGACACGGCGTCCCTGATTTCCATAAAGAACTTCAAATTTTGATTCGTCTGACCACAGAAGAGTTTTCCACTTTGCCACAGTCCATTTTAAATGAACCTTGGCCCAGAGAAGACGTCTGCGCTTCTGGATCATGTTTAGATACGGCTTCTTCTTTGAACTATAGAGTTTTAGCTGGCAACGGCGGATGGCACGGTGAATTGTGTTCACAGATAATGTTCTCTGGAAATATTCCTGAGCCCATTTTGTGATTTCCAATACAGAAGCATGCCTGTATGTGATGCAGTGCCGTCTAAGGGCCCGAAGATCACGGGCACCCGGTATGGTTTTCCGGCCTTGACCCTTACGCACAGAGATTCTTCCAGATTCTCTGAATCTTTTGATGATATTATGCACTGTAGATGATGATATGTTCAAACTCTTTGCAATTTTACACTGTCGAACTCCTTTCTGATATTGCTCCACTATTTGTCGGCGCAGAATTAGGGGGATTGGTGATCCTCTTCCCATCTTTACTTCTGAGAGCCGCTGCCATTCCAAGATGCTCTTTTTATACCCAGTCATGTTAATGACCTATTGCCAATTGACCTAATGAGTTGCAATTTGGTCCTCCAGCCGTTCCCTTTTTGTACCTTTAACTTTTCCAGCCTCTTATTGCCCCTGTCCCAACTTCTTTGAGATGTGTTGCTGTCATGAAATTTCAAATGAGCCAATATTTGGCATGAAATTTCAAAAGGTCTCACTTTCGACATTTGATATGTTGTCTATGTTCTATTGTGAATACAATATCAGTTTTTGAGATTTGTAAATTATTGCATTCCGTTTTTATTTACAATTTGTACTTTGTCCCAACTTTTTTGGAATCGGGGTTGTAGTCAAACCAGCCTGTCTGGCACCCACAGCCATGCCATGGACAAAGTCAAGAAGATCACATTGTTTCCCCATTCCGATGTTTGATGTGAACAGTAATGCCCAGGTCAGACGGCAGGCTGCAACTAGTTTTCAACTACTTGCGTCTACCTGAGATAACAAAATCGCAGGTAGACGCAAGACCAGTCTTGCGTCGACGCACGACGACGCAGATAATGACAGAGTGTTGCAGAGGGTCTTTAGTAGAGGCAGGTTGACGCAAGTGGATCACGATCTGTTCACATTTCAGCTGTGATTCGTTTCCAATCGGTGCAAATAGCAGCTTGACGCATGTAGACGCAGGTGGTCGTGCAACTCTTGAGTGACCAATCGCAGGGTGAAGCAGGTAGTGGCAGCTAGACGCAGGCTGACTCAGGGGAAGACAAGTCTTTAGAGATGGCTGCGATGCATCGCAGGTAGACGCAGACTGCAAATGCAAATAGTTTACAATGACCTGCGAGCAGTCTTATGGCCTTATACTTTTTTTAAAAGGTTTTCTGTGCGCCACGTCAACCTGCGTCGAGCTGCGTCTGCTTCCGACTGGTTGTGTCCTGTCGTAACTAGTCGCAAGACTAGACTCAACCCTGTGCGATTTGCAGGTAGTGGTGCAATTACTTGCTACTCGTCTCAAGTAGAGGCAAGTAGTAGTAGGCAGAATAAGTAATGGAACTAGTGAGATGCAGAGCTATGTTGCGTCAAATCTGATCGAATCGCAGACTGTTTGCAAGGGACTTCTGCCTCCACTCTTTAACACTCGCAGGTAGAAGCAGCCAGTCATGTGTCTGATCGTGCAGCGCTTGCATGGTTCACTCTGCAACACCCTGCGATCAGCACAGATTCAGCTTAAAAACTCTGCATCTTGAAAATACGTCTGACCACAAACGAAGGATTTGACGCATAACACCTGCATCCACCTGCAATCTGTTGCCACCTGACCGATCGCAGGTTGCAGCATGCATCTTTCTGCCGTCTAACCTAGGCATAACTGAAGCTCTTGACCTATATCTGCATAACTGTATGCATTGTGCTGGTGCTGCGTTATTGGCTGATTGGGTAATTGCATGAATGATTAGTGGTCCAGGTGTACAGACAGTTAAAAGCGCAATGTGTCATTCATTAATACATTTAAAAAATTGAATTGTTGACCGGTTGCTATGGTATCAGAATTGTAACACATTTTTGGTTGTGCTGTTATTTTCTTATAAATAATTCTTCTTCTTTTTTTTTTTTTTAATGTGGAGCCCAAGTTTCTCCTTCGCCAATCCCAAGAGTCTTTTGAATTTGTCTCTTGGAAGTAGAAACTCCTAGATGGAATCAGCCTCTCGGGATGTATTTTGGTCGAGTTCTGTAACATTCATAACATGGTTTGTTTAAAGGCTGCTTTCTAGCACACTGATAGCACTGCTGCATGCTATTGTCTGGAGCAGCCACATCCAATAAGAGCTCCTTGTCACCCTGAAGGTATCATTCATTATGCCGTGAAGTTTCAATTTCTGTAGAGCCAATGCAATTACCTGCCCTCTGCGAGAGGCCCATGCCTCCTGATGCCTGCTGATGCCTGCAGACTTTCCAAACAGGATCTTGGATTCAAGTTGGTATCATGGCGTGGCATACGCACAGTGGTGTGGTCCTATATTAAGCACTGGTGCATTCGCTGCAGGGGCTCCAACTGATCGCAGAAACCATTTTTCGTTTTTACCTTCAACAGCGCTGTTCATGAACACAATAACGGTGTCTCTGGATTTTATCATTTTGGCCCAAAACTCATTTTTCCACCTCAAACAAATGCTCCATTTTTAATTTCAAAAGATGATGAGAGCCTAATGCTAGACTTAGGATTCATTCTGTGGTCCAGCCATTGAAGCTCCTCTCTGCAGGAAAGGGTTTAATAAGTGTTTATTAAAGAATGAGACAAAGCCACTACTTTTTTTTTTTTTAAACACATTTATTTCGAATAAGCAAACATATCAACTTCTTTCTAATAAGTTGCTGTAGCTCCCTATTATAGTGAGCCGGACTGTAGAAAGCAAGAAGATCCTTACCCACAAGAGGCACGTCTGGATTTTTTTGAACAAAGACTAATGGCTGCAAGCTGACATGGAATACGCTCTTAGAAAATGTGCCCATCAGCGTTCCATTTATAGCCAGGCATGTGCATTGTCAAGGAGTGTGTAGGTGTCTCAAGAGCTGAGAACTAAATCCTCTGGGTCGATCTTGAACATGTGATCTTTTTCAGTTTCAGGATGTTTCAGTAAGATACAGTATCTACTTCCTCTCCAATCCCACCTATGTGGCGTGTGGATTCATGAGGGAAAACATCCGAGCTGAAAATTAGACACTAACAGAAGCAAAATGATATAGAAATCCCACTCGCTCCTACCTTTCTAACGTCAAGATATCTAACCATCTTGTTTAGTGTTTCTTAGTCCTGGTCCTTGCGTACGTCCGCCATGAATATTGTAGTCCTCTTAATTCAATTTGATTAAACTGTGTAAGTTAGAGGAGGGAGGTGGTGCTCCTGAAAAGAGGTATGCATTGAGATTTGGGATTGCGATTGCGATCCCACAAGACCCAACAAAAGTTTCAGCAGTGGGCGGTTTTTACTTTCATTCAGGCAGAAGTGGGCAGTTTGGAAAGGATAGGATTGGTCAGACTTTTTGTGAGATTAGATGGGTTTGGTCAAACTGTCTACTGGAGTAGACAGGATTGGTTAAACTTTCTGTGCGAGTAGAAAGAGATTGGTCAAACTTTGATTTGGGAGCGGGCAGGATTGGTCAAACTGTATGTGGGAGTGGATGGGATTGTTCAAACTGTCTGCAGGAGCAGGCAGGACTGATCAAGGCCGCGGTTGGAAAGCGAGGTTGCTGCCTTGTTGCCACGCTGCCATAATGGACAGGTATCTCATAAGGCATGACTTTCAACTGAAGGCATCTGCTAAGAATATTAATTTTGAAAAACCTTTGAGGGTAACATGTGACGTCAGCACTCCAGAACTAAACTTTTTCATTTCAAGTGAAGTAGCAAACGTTAGCTAGTTGATTATCAGATGCTTCACAAATCTTGTCGAGCAAATTTAGTTGGTTATAGTTATGGGGTTACAGTACAATGTTTCTGTAACGTTTCAAAAAAAAAAGCCCAAAACAATTACATTTGTCCATGAATTCCTTTCTGTGAAGCTTCATCAATTTTTTATTTTTTATTTTTAATTCTGTTGTTTGAGGAAGTTGCCACACCGATTTATGAGTAAAAGGCAACACCGATGATGCCTTCAGCTGGGGGCAGTTTAAGTTTGAAGGCATCTTTGAAGACAGGAAATGAGAGTTCAATCAGTTTCAAACAGTCCTTGATGCCTCACTGACATGTTGGACGCCCTCTTGAGACTGTTTTTGAACGCATTCCAAGAGCATCTGCTGGTGTGGGCAAGGTTGGGGAAAGAGTATGTGCATCAGCGTCACCAGACCCATTTTACTGGGGCACGTGCCCCAGTATATATCTGCTGTGGCCCAGTAAAATTTCCTGATTGCATTTCAGAAACAGTAATGTCTTTTGGCACTGCGGAATATATATACGACCAATGCGTCCAAATCGCACTCATTCGTCTCTGTTAAATTGCTGGCGGAATACTCATCACACAATTAACATACATATATCACGTGAAACCACACGACTTGAGCTTCCCAACGGTGCTACCCACTAGGTGCTGTTATAAACGGTTTGCGATAAAATTAACATCAATGAATTCACATCAAATTTAATCATATTCTGCATACAGCTCTGCGTCCATCTCCACACCCGTTCTTGTCGGCGCAATACCTCACTAACTCCTGAGTTTACACGACAAACCATACATCAAAATAAACAGCAGTCCCTACCGTTTCAAATGGTATAAAGTATTCATCTGTGCCTTTTGCCTTTCTCAAGTAATCCAGTTTTGAAATTACAGCTACAGCAAATTACAGCAACAATTTGTCTCCAACAGAGGTGGACAAAGTATCCAACTTCATTACTTAAGTCAAAGTACAGATCCCACTGGCCAAATGTTACTCCGATACAAGTGAAAGTTGTCCAGTCAATTTTTTACTTAAGTCAAAGTACTGAAGTACTTGCTTTTAAAAATACTCAAGTATTAAAAGTACATTTTGTGTCAACGCATCGTTGCATTATTGCCACAACGCTTATAATACCTAATGCTGTGACCAAAGACAGAAATGTGAATTCACAAAATGAACGCATGCTGTGCCATCATGGTGTTTTAACGTTAAGCTAGCTAGTCAGTGAAACTCCACCTGATATGCTAGCAAACTCTTTCCAAACTCGAAATCCTATTGGGTAGCTAATGCTACTAGAAAAGAAAGATTTCTACATTCTGTTTATTTGGCAAGCTTATGCTAAAACATATTTCTGAAAGGACTTCAGATAAAATAATGTTATTCATGTTAGCGTAACTCCGTTTTTACATGCTAACTGACAGTGTCCAAGTTAACTAGCTATGTGTTAACGGTAGCCGTGGACAAGGCTACGGCAACTTGGCGGGCAAATCCATAGAAAGTCATTTGACTAACGAGACTGCATAGCTATTGCAACATTATCGCTAGCTCTAAAAGCACAGACAACTTCGTTGCAAGCTTTCTCTTGGAATAAAACGTTTACATCCCTCAATATGCTCCCGCAGGTTGGACGGTGAGTTTTTGAAGGCCGTGATGTGGTTCATTTTCGGCAAACAAAGCAAAACGAATCTTTAATCCTTTCAGAAAACTGAAACATGGGTTCTAGGTAGGGCCATGAGTGCGTACATTCCCCAGAAGAACCGCCTCCTTCCATTCTGCCATCAACTGATCGTGTTCAAATAATGCTACTGAGAAATCATTAAACTTGATTTTATTCAGTCTATGGACGTGACGTGACCTTAGCGATTACTCATAGGCTGTCTCAGTGTCACCTGCGAAAAAACCAATCACGTTTTAGAAAAGAAAAGAAAAAACGTCCACTTTGAAAGATGTTTCATAGTAATGAGCAACAAGGACCTTGACAGAAACATAGTGGAGTGTTTAAAAAGTACGATATTTGTCTTTCAAATGTAGTGAAGTTAAAGTCATAAGTTTCCAAAAAAAAATAATGCTCAAGTAAAGTACAGATACTCAGAAAGTGTACTTAAGTACAGTACTCAAGTAAATGTACTTCATTACTGTCCACCTCTGGTCTCCAACTTCGGACTGATATTCTAATGTAGCTTACATTACGTACTGTAGTTGTCGGTACATGATATATTTTTACAAATTATTGCTAAGACATACAGTAGGCTATCCCACGATCATGAGATTAATGTTGCCAGATTCCAGACAGTCCACACAAGTATGAAAAGATGTTTCGGTTGCCATGCTTCCTATAGTGGCATACATTCAAGAACATGGAAAATTCATAAACCCAGTAGAACTTTGTCTAGCAACGCCTCTGAATATGTGAATAATTATGCAAGGTGCTGCATTTTAAAGCCATACATTTTGCAAAAGTTTTTGGTAAAGAATTGTAGTCTGTTGCTGTGTTATTGGTCTACTAAACAGTTTTTGTTTTTATGCCTCCGCCACTTTAAGGTGCAGGAGGCATTATGTTTTCGGGTTGTGCGTCCATCCCGAAACCTTGTGAACACGATATCTCAAAGGCTAATGAAAGGAATTTCACCAAACTTTCACCATTTGTGCGCTTTGGGACAAACATGAACTGATTAGATTTTGAGGTTAAAAGGTCTAAGGTCAAGGTCACTGTGAGGTCAAATGTCTGTCCAAAAACCTTGTGAACACAATATCTCCAAGGCAAATGAAAGGAATTTCACCAAACTTTCACCATTTGTGCATTTGGGGACAAACATGAACTGATTTAGATTTTGAGGTTAAAAGGTCACAGGTCAAGATTACTGTGAGGTCAAATGTCCATCCCCAAACCTTGTGAACACCATATCTCAAAGACTAATGAAAGGAATTTCACCAAACTTTCACCATTTGTGCACTTTGGGACAAACATGAACTGATTAGATTTTGAAGTTAAAAGGTCACAGGTCAAGATTACTGTGAGGTCAAATGTCCATCCCCAAATCACAACTTAATAAGGTGTGTGGTCTACCAGGCGGGGGCATCCCCATTGATGCCGTTGGCGTCGAGTTCTATCTAGTTTTTGTGGGTTTTTTTACTTGACAGTTAACACTTATTTCCACTTCCTCCACAGCCAGTGAGAACTGCCACGACTTCCACCCAATGTTCTTTACTCATGACCACTCTTTTGAAGAGTTCTTCTGCATCTGCATCCAGCTGCTCAACAAAACCTGGAAGGAGATGAGAGCCACGTCGGAAGACTTTAACAAGGTAAGGACAGCATTGTGAATAAAGATCTCTCTGGGTGCATAAAGAGCTCATATTCTGGGTTTCTCTATCCATTTCAGTCTCTCACTCTCCAACACTAATACACACACAATTATTTTTGAGAGACTGAATATTCAGGTGGTGTTAGTAAGTTGTAACTTGTAATTAGCCGTGGATTTCATTTAGGTCGGTATGGAGCAGAGCCCAGCCTCTGCCTGGAAGTGTGCATGTATGCAGCAATGTTATTTGTGTAATTATAGTAATCACTCTGCAAACTTGTCCCTGCGATTGCAATGGAGTAATATCCCTAATGTTCAAAGAGCTTAGTGCATATACACAGGCTTGAAAAATTCTTCTCTGGGTCACATCTCTGTGATTTATCGTCTTCTGGGTTAAACTGTAGCTTGTGAAAATGCAGTCTGGGCGTTTCTTCTCAGTGTAAGATTTTGTAAAAAAAAAAATTGATTCGGGGAGGCATGACTTCTGACAAGGTTCCTGAATAATAAAACAGTGCTGATGTGATTGTTTCTAAAGCAGTAAATCCTGGAGATCACAACGACTCCTGTAGGCAAAATCATTAGCTTGAAGAATGTAGTATAGAATTTTTACACTCCATCACGCTGAGGGAGTTGTTAGACCTTCGCTCGTTAAGAATTGTGGCTTGAAGGTGACACTCTAATTGTGAATCGATGCTAATTCAGCAGTCGCTCCCCCGTTCTGCTGGCAGCAAGAAAAAAAATGCTGCCTTTCTGTATTTTGGTGTTCATTAAAAGCTGCAGCTCCATGGAGGTGGTCTGGCTAAGATGAGTAAGGCAAAGGATTTATGAAGAAGGTTATGATGTAACTGATGTTTCTAAAGTGGACCAAAACGAATATTGATCTATAAATTCATCATAGATGTTTGTAAAGTTGTTCAGCCACATTTGCTGGATGTATCTGGAATATAAAATGCGTTTTATACTTTACATATTTATATAAAAATTTATACATTTTATATATATATATATATTTTATTTTAGAAAATAAATAAAGCTAACAACTAAAAGTTCATGGGTATAAATTTTAGAGTAGGTTGTACAACCCCGATTCCAAAAAAGTTGGGACAAAGTACAAATTGTAAATAAAAACGGAATGCAATGATGTGGAAGTTTCAAAATTCCATATTTTATTCAGAATAGAACATAGATGACATATCAAATGTTTAAACTGAGAAAATGTATCATTTAAAGAGAAAAATTAGGTGATTTTAAATTTCATGACAACAACATATCTCAAAAAAGTTGGGACAAGGCCATGTTTCCCACTGTGAGACATCCCCTTTTCTCTTTACAACAGTCTGTAAACGTCTGGGGACTGAGGAGACAAGTTGCTCAAGTTTAGGGATAGGAATGTTAACCCATTCTTGTCTAATGTAGGATTCTAGTTGCTCAACTGTCTTAGGTCTTTTTTGTCGTATCTTCCGTTTTATGATGCGCCAAATGTTTTCTATGGGTGAAAGATCTGGACTGCAAGCTGGCCAGTTCAGTACCCGGACCCTTCTTCTACGCAGCCATGATGCTGTAATTGATGCAGTATGTGGTTTGGCATTGTCATGTTGGAAAATGCAAGGTCTTCCCTGAAAGAGACGTCGTCTGGATGGGAGCATATGTTGCTCTAGAACCTGGATATACCTTTCAGCATTGATGGTGTCTTTCCAGATGTGTAAGCTGCCCATGCCACACGCACTAATGCAACCCCATATCATCAGAGATGCAGGCTTCTGAACTGAGCGCTGATAACAAATTGGGTCGTCCTTCTCCTCTTTAGTCCGAATGACACGGTGTCCCTGATTTCCATAAAGAACTTCAAATTTTGATTCGTCTGACCACAGAACAGTTTTCCACTTTGCCACAGTCCATTTTAAATGAGCCTTGGCCCAGAGAAGACGTCTGCACTTCTGGATCATGTTTAGATGCGGCTTCTTCTTTGAACTATAGAGTTTTAGCTGGCAACGGTGGATGGCACGGTGAATTGTGTTCACAGATAATGTTCTCTGGAAATATTCCTGAGCCCATTTTAAGATTTCCAATACAGAAGCATGCCTGTATGTGATGCAGTGCCGTCTAAGGGCCCGAAGATCACATGTCACATGTTGCCTTGACCCTTACGCACAGATTCTTCCAGATTCTCTGAATCTTTTGATGATATTATGCACTGTAGATGATGATATGGTCAAACTCTTTGCAATTTTACACTGTCGAACTCCTTTCTGATATTGCTCCACTATTTGTTGGCGCAGAATTAGGGGGATTGGTGATCCTCTTCCCATCTTTACTTCTGAGAGCCGCTGCCACTCCAAGATGCTCTTTTTATACCCAGTCATGTTAATGACCTATTGCCAATTGACCTAATGAGTTGCAATTTGGTCCTCCAGCTGTTCCTTTTTTGTACCTTTAACTTTTCCAGCCTCTTATTGCCCCTGTCACAACTTTTTTGAGATGTGTTGCTGTCATGAAATTTCAAATGAGCCAATATTTGGCATGAAATTTCAAAAGGTCTCACTTTCGACATTTGATATGTTGTCTATGTTCTATTGTGAATACAACATCAGTCTTCGAGATTTGTAAATTATTGCATTCCGTTTTTATTTGCAATTTGTACTTTGTCCCAACTTTTTTGGAATCGGGGTTGTATATGTTACAGGTCAGAATTGTAGGTCAGGTGGAATTTTTCAACCTAGGTTAGAATTTTTAACCCAGTTCATAATTTGTTGCTTGTATTAGGGAGACTTACTATATCTCGGGTTAGGATTTGGGAAGACTTTGTATTTTAAACTACACGGTGGTGTAGTGGTTAGCACTGTCGCCTCACAGCAAGAAGGTCCTGGGTTTGAGCCCAGCAGCCAGCGAGGGCCTTTCTGTGCGGAGTTTGCATGTTCTCCCCGTGTCCGCGTGGGTTTCCTCCGGGTGCTCTGGTTTCCCCCACAGTCCAAAGACATGCAGGTTAGGTTAACTGGTGACTCTAAATTGACTGTAGGTGTGAGTGGTTGTTTGTGTCTGTGTCAGCCCTGGAATGACCTGGCAACTTGTCCAGGGTGTACCCCGCCTCTTGCCCATAGTCAGCTGGGATAGGCGATGGATGGATGGATGCTTTTGTTGTGATTGTCACTGGTCTAGTGGTTAAGGTGTTGGGTTAAGAATCAGAAGTTTCTGAGTTCAAATCCTGGTTGAGTATGAAAAAGATATTTTAAAAAATGCTAATTTGGTAGATTGGAATAGGTAGATAGACAGGCAGACAAAAGGAAATACTAGGTAGGTGTAGACAGAGAGGAAGTGGATAGAAGAAAGAGAGACAAAAGAAGTGAAGGAAAATCCCTTTTAAGAATCTTAGATAATCCAAAATTTGACCTAGGTTGGAAATTTATGAACTAGGTTAAAAATTTTAACCCAGGTCAAACAAAAAAACATCTAGGTTGAATTTTTTTTTGACCTGTGATGTACATTTTGTTTTGTACCACTTCATATCAAAACTTTAAAAAAAAAACCCAAAACACTGACATGATGAATGAATTGATGAGGGTTCCATCCATTTTGCTACGGCACATAGCTATCCAAAAATCCTGGCATTCAGGATGTGAGGAAATTGCACCCTATCAAGGTTTTATACACCTGTAGACAGACTGACTTGTTTTTACCGCCACATTTGTGAAACTGGCTCTTTACCCGGTATGATAACTGTAGGAAGACAGCTAAAGGCAAGATTAAAAAGTAAATAAAAATACTTCTACCTCATTTCAGTTAAATATGGTTATGGTTTATTGAAAGTTGACATGTCAAAGTATGTTATAGACAGAAAAGGGGGTTTTTATTCGGCTGTTTGCCAGAATTCAGCCACCGCAACATCCAGTGGGTTTTCCCAGACCACCACGCATTGCTATACAAATCTAGCAATTAAAGTCAAACATATCTCTATGAACTTGAGCAGAAGTCTACACAATCATGTCTTCTTCACTGGTCTGTTGGAGGTTGGCGTAGCTCCATGAAAAAGAGGACACAGTCGTAAGCACATACCGTAGTTTCATCACGCGTGCGGAATACTAAGATGAGCCATATCAGTGTGCCATGGGGATGTTTTATTAATGACTCCCATTTCACGATTACTCTGTAATTAAAATTGCTTTCAGTGTTTATTTCTTCAGAAGATGAAGTGGGAGAAGGGTGCCAGGTCAAACATGCCGCTGTCCCACTGCTCTGTTTATTTATGGAGTGCAGATGTGGGGTCGTGGTTGGGCCGAATTTCTCCTCCATGTCTT
This sequence comes from Neoarius graeffei, assembly GCF_027579695.1. NCBI lineage: Eukaryota > Metazoa > Chordata > Actinopteri > Siluriformes > Ariidae > Neoarius > Neoarius graeffei. The sequence goes on along the minus strand of NC_083584.1, from coordinate 30,619,050 downwards.
CTGCCTGTCCTGTTTTATTCCTGTTACAAACTGATGCTAATTGCAGTGAGGTCATCTGGGTTGTTTTTTCACTAAGATCGCTTTCGTTGACTGTTGAAAAGGAAAAATTAGGCAGGATGAACCTTTGAAGTCAAACGGAATGCATTAGGTATCAGCTGTTTTATAATTAGTTCACCGACGTGATCAAATCACTGCTTATATATTTGAATACTCCATTCTCAACGCTCAGGCTTTGAACTATAAACTATTTATAACTTTCTTTTATTGTTTGACAGTAAGATATAGTGCAGTCATAATGCCAGTGTCACTAAAGCTTGCTCTAGATGATGTGAAGGATATGACCTGTTTTTGCCATAATACATTATTCACATGCACAGACTTTAAAATGTGAATGTGTTATTTATAATTCAGTTACCGCCGTGTGTATTTCCGTAGTATGTTTTAAATATTTAAGTTGTTTGCCTTTTGGACTGTGATATATTACCAAGACACAAACAGATGACATTTATTTACATATGATAATCGACGAGGCGGTACGATGGTGTAGTGGTTAGCGCTGTCGCCTCACAGCAAGAAGGTCCGGGTTCGAGCCCCGTGGCCGGCGAGGACCTTTCTGTGTTGAGTTTGCATGTTGTCCGCGTGGGTTTCCTCCGGGTGCTCCGGTTTCCCCCACAGTCCAAAGACATGCAGGTTAAGTTAACTGGTGACTCTAAATTGACCGTAGGTGTGAATGTGAGTGTGAATGGTTGTCTGTGTCTATGTGTCAGCCCTGTGATGACCTGGCGACTTGTCCAGGGTGTACCCCGCCTTTCGCCCGTAGTCAGCTGGGATAGGCTCCAGCTTGCCTGCGACCCTGTAGAACAGGATAAAGCGGCTAGAGATAATGAGATGATAATCGACCTCAGTGCGAATAATCCATGATGGTAAAAGATGCAGCCCAAAGCACGTCACAAAGCACTTTATTCCTCTTGTAACACACTCGTGTTTTTTTTTCTCTTTCTTGATGTTAATAAGACAGAATATGAATCTTGCGAGGGCGGCATGGTGGTGTAGTGGTTAGCACTGTTGCCTCACAGCAAGAAGGTCCTGGGTTCAAGCCCCGGGGCCGGCGAGGGCCTTTCTGTGTGGAGTTTGCATGTTCTCCCCGTGTCCGTGTGGGTTTCCTCCGGGTGCTCCGGTTTCCCCCACAGTCCAAAGACATGCAGGTTAGGTTAACTGGCGACTCTAAATTGACCGTAGGTGTGAATGTGAGTGTGAATGGTCGTCTGTGTCTATGTGTCAGCCCTGTGATGACCTGGTGACTTGTCCAGGGTGTACCCTGCCTTTCGCCCGTAGTCAGCTGGGATAGGCTCCAGCTTGCCTGCGACCCTGTAGAAGGATAAAGCGGCTAGAGATAATGAGATGAGATGAATCTTGTGTTATCAAGAAACCAGGAAGTCCCCTGTCCTCAAAACATTCCTGTGGTGGAAAACTTATTGACTGCCGAAGCGCTAATTCTTAAATATTAAATATGTATCTTTAAAGTTTCATCATAAACTATTATTACTAGAAGAAACGATCACGTATCCGAACAAACGTCTTCATGTAAACCTGTAATTGGCCGCGCAGCCAGAATTACTCTCCGAGCTGCTGTATAAAATTAATCAACACCTTCTGACCAATTAGAACTAAGAACTCAACACCGCTGCAGGATAAATCACTACGATTAGGCTTTTGTTATCAGAGTGAACAGAAAAGACAATTATATCCATAATTGCAGTCGTTTGTCTGACAATTAAGTGTCCTAATCTAACCCTAGATATCACTTAAGCTGTAAATAAAATGCCTTAATATTATTACTGATAAATAATGCTCTCGACTACTCTTCTTTGTTCAGCGTGCTATCAGCACGTTGTTGTCTGACCTCCATTTTGTGTTGAGCAGTGACAGACCGGTCAGACGTACCTTAAAACGATGATTGTGAGGTGGATTTGTGGATGACTGCATCCCCTCAATCTTATGAACCCTTATGTGCAAGCACACACCTTGTATTTATATGCACACCGTACACCCTCGGTCACCCCTCCCCCAATCTATCTCTCTCGCTCCATGGGTTTGCCTGTCACATTGAGTAAAGTGTGTGTGTGAGAGAGAGAGAGAGAAGCCAGATTGATGCTCCCGGGGCAAAAATCTTACAGGCAACCTTTCGCCTGTTTCCATAGCAACCATATTCTAATTACTCCTACTCCAGCTCCTCTAGGATCAGATGGAATGCCTATTGTGTGTGAAAGAGAGCGCGAGCAGGAGACACAGGAGATGGAGTGTTTGCTCACATACGGTTCCCCTTCTTCTTCTCCTCCTCCCCCCTCCCTCCTATCAGTGACGTAAGCATCTACGGCACCTGAGTGGAATCTGCCGCCTGGGTGCATCAGAGCGTAGTAGTGATGTAGCAGCTCTGTTTAAGCTAGCAGCCTTGCTCCTAATCCCCCTCCCACCGGGAAGCCCATGTGACTTCTTTGCCTGGATTGCCATTGGTCTGATCCATGCCACGTCTGCCCAATAGGGTTGAAAGCCTGGGATGGACATAAGCGAAGCTGCTGGGTGATGCTCTCGCTCTTTAGAGAGCTGATGCTGTGGAGAGGAATGAGCAGGTTTCTGTATGCCCTTGTCTCCGGCTAACTCGGAGGTTCCTTCAGCAGCACGCCCACCCAGTGCCATCCATCAGGCACCTCACAGCTCTTCAGCATTCTCATCCAGATTGCTCGCTTCACTGTTCGACTGCTTGCGAGCTGTGCCAGCGTGGAGCCGGCTCCCAAATATGGAGGTGACGCCAACATGTGAGTATAACACTCACTCACTCGAGCCGATACAGATCCAGCACTCGTGGTTGACTGCGATTAGGCACAGCTGCTGCAGAACAAGATCGAAAGAGAATAACAGCAATAAGACACGGACAGATGGAAGAGGCTGAGGCTCATATACAGGTTGGCTGCAGGCTTTGTAAGAGGTTGCCAGAGTAATCGGGTTACAGGCAGATTTCAGCTCGTGATTAAACATCCCTCAATCTAGAGCAGACGATCACAATGATCTGCACCCTCTCACCCTCACCACGCTGGTATTATGAATGAACTCGTTACTTGTGTCCGTGTGACTCCTTTTCTCAACCACTCCACTCAGTGTGCATTGATCTGTCTGCTTTTTATTATTAACCTGTATGAGATGTTGCAACACACATCTGTTATATATTAGCATGTTGACGTTTTAAGATAAAAACATATTTGTTACTGTGTTAATCTTTTTTTTTCCCCTTTTGGACACTTCCAGGCTATAGAAATAGCTCTTGAAATAGTTAATCATGTTTTGTTCTTGTTCATTGTCTTGACTGAGCTGAACATCCACCCCGATTCAGTATTCAGATGATTGGCTTCTGTGGATCATCTAAAAAGAAAACCAGATCAGTGTTTCTAAAGACTGGATTGTCAGCACACGCATGGATTTGGTACGTGATTTCTGGTAGCAGATTTGCTCCGTCACTATCTGAATGTGATTGATAACGCTGCTGTGGCATGCAGGGTTTATCAGAGACAGTAATTAGTTCAATCATGTAAATCATATGTAATTTGCGTATTACAGGCCTGAGATAAAGCAGGTCTTATACAGTAGTGCTCCATGTACTTCTCTTCTCTTCCTTGATTTCATTCTTTTTGGTTTGTCCTTTCTCTCTGTTTTTTTTTCCCCTTTCGTTCTAAATTTCTGCATTTCTAAATGACTTTTTTCTAGATTTTTCCGAATATTTCTAAATTTCTTCCTAATTTTCTGGTTTCCTTCCTTCCTTCCTTATTTTTTTCTTTTCTCCCTGCATTTTCCTTTCCTTTCTTCCTTCTTTCTTTTTTTTTTTACTACCTTCCTCTCTGGTAGGCTATTTATACACTTGTATTTTCCTCACTGTGATGAGGCTTGTGAAGTTGGGTCTCCGTTCTTGTGTGTGTGCGTCTCACACTATCCGCTCTGTAGCTCCAGCATTGTGCCAGACCTCGATCCACTGAAACAGCCTTGGCCATGGATATAAGGCTTCTATATTTAGTCAAATGGCATGTGTGGCCTCGGCTTGTTTTTCTTTCTTTCTTGGCTATACGAGGTACAAGTGATGTTGAATTACTCAGCTCCTGGATGGAAATGCAGTTTTAAGCTCAATGCTCAGGCCTTCAGGTGCCTTGTGTTAGTGATTCATTGCATAAATCCACATTTGTGTGTGACAGTGCTGGAGCACTTTGCATTACCCAAACAGCAGCTTTTCCTAAAAGGTCCAGAAAAAAAAAAAGTATTACCAGGGTTGTGAGGAAAAAAAATACATCCAAGGTGATGCAGAAAGAAAACCTGTCATGCCTTTTCACTTCCTTCATGTGAAATGGGTGTAGGTTTTTGTATTTGAGGCCACCATAATATTTCACAGACACGTATAAATAAATATAAAGGTGCTCTGTCACCTGGGGCAATGGTGGTTCAGGTTGTTAAGTTTTGCAGCTACTGATCAAGGGATCATGAATTCAGGTAGCTCCGTTGAATCCTTGAGGACAACCTTCTTCGTGTGGCAGCTTATTGTGACATAGTGACCAACTTGGGCGACTCTGGACTGCTTTCAGTTAAAGCAGAGGTCCAACTGAAGAAAAAATAAATATTGCCTGGTTAAAAAGCCAACTCTCTGAAGAGGAAAAGATCAAGAATGTGAAAGATGCTCTTTTTTTTTTAAATAGTGGTTTCTTTCATTTTAGGCAGACTTTATCAATTTCAATGAGCTTAGTCTTGTGAACCAATAATTCTATATTTAGTAGAATATGCTGTTTATAACTTGTACTGTTCGAATGGAGCAGTGTCATCCACCAGTATACAGTCTGCTAGGGGATTTGTGATAAAACTCTGTATTCTCACTGCCTGCCAGGAGCTTCTTGTTAGCAGTATTGTTAGCAGCTCTGACGCTATGGGGAAAATATAGATGTAGATGTACACTGTGGACACCTGACCAGCATGCCCATACCGGTATGTGCTTGTTGAACATCCCAGTCCAGATTTAGTTCCCTTTGCTGTTCTAATAACCTCCACTCTTCTGGGAAGGTTTTCCACTAGATTTTGTCAAGTGGCTGTGGGGATTTGTGTTCATTCAGCCTCAAGAGCATTAGTGAGGTCAGACATTGACGTTGGGTGAGGAGGCCTGGGGCACAGTCAGTGTTCTAGTTCATTCCAAAGTTGTTTAGTGGGGTTGATGTCAGGGCTCCGTGCAAGGACACTCTGGTTCTTCCACTCCAACCTTGGCAAACCGTGTCTTCATGGACCTTGCTTTGTGCACAGGGGCATTGTCATAATGAAACACCCCTTGGTTCCATCCATCCATCCATCCATCCATCCATTATCTGTAGCCGCTTTTCCTGTTCTCCAGGGTCGCAGGCAAGCTGGAGCCTATCCCAGCTGACTATGGGCGAGAGGCGGGGTACACCCTGGACAAGTCACCAGGTCATCACAGGGCTGACACATAGAGACAAACAACCATTCACACTCACATTCACACCTACAGTCAATTTAGAGTCACTAGTTAACCTAACCTGCATGTCTTTGGACTGCGGAGGAAACCGGAGCACCCGGAGGAAACCCATGCGGACACGGGGAGAACATGCAAACTCCGCACAGAAAAGCCCTCGCCGGCCGCTGGGCTCATACCGAGGACCTTCTTGTTGTGAGGCGACAGTGCTAACCACCGTGCTGCCCCACCTTAGTTCCAGTGAAGGGAAATTGTAATGCTACAGCATACAACAACATCCTATCTAGTTGTGTGCCTCCAACTTTGTGGAAACAGTTTGGGGAAGAACCACATATGGATGACTACAAACCTGTGGCCATATAATGTAGATACAAGAGATATAGGGGAAATATGCAATCCAGATTTGACCAGGTTCAGTAGTTGCATTACATCACTTTTAATTTTCTAGCTTCATGGGAAGTCTGTAGGAGTTCACATTCTTCTTCAAAGCAACTCATTCTAGCTGGATCTACGAAAATGTTTCACAACAGGCTAAAAACGCAGTCGTAATTCTTATAGAAAAAAGTGAGAGAGAACGAGAAGGAAAATATAATGAGGCTATCATGCCTTGAGAAGCAGTTAAGAGCAGGTGAGCTGTATATGATGGAGTCATGGCTCCCATCTTCATAAATCATCCTTGCAAGTAATGTAAAGTATGGTTACCTTCTTTATCACACTATGTAGCCAAATGTGCACATTTTGCTGCTAGTCTACGGAGTTCGAGTGGTAAGAGTTTGGGAGGTCAGGGATGTGCAGTGAAGCCTGCTGAGCATGCAAATGTGTTTTCTGCTTCACCTGCTCCCCTCACTACTAATATCCTGCCACTACACAGCGCACACACAGCAAGCTTTTCAACCCACCTAGTTAGACCTGTAGAATAGACGGTACATGCTCAACTGTTTCAAATCCAAATAAAATATAACTCGGAGTACTCGAATAGGATTGGTTCGAAGGTGTTGGTTAATTTTCTATAAGAGCAACTCTGAGGGCCCGTTTACACGAGGACGCTGTCGGGTAAAAACGACTAAATATTTTATCGGAAGTGCCTTTCGTCTACACGGGGACGGCGTTTCCAAGGCTGAAAAACGGAAAAAATTGAAAACGCCTTCCAGAGTGGATAAGTTAAAAACAGCCCCCGTTGCATATCCGTCTAAACTACCCAATACGCGAAACTCTGCTCGGATCTGCTCACGTCGGGTACGCGTTTACGTCATACATATGTCATATACTGTACATGCCAGCCCGGGAAGTAAGAAAGTAAGTAAAAAAGTAAGAGCATGTCTGATTACATCGATCCAACGGACCTTCAAGCTGCTCTGGCAGCTTTAATAAACGTCCAGGAGTCCTTCGAACATCTATACCAAATCTGCACATATACCGTTAATGAACAGAGGCGGGTACAGTATGCTCTTACTTTTTTACTTACTTTTTTACTTACCATAGCCAGAGTAGTCAAAGTTTTCGCGGCGCAGATGTGCAGATCAGACAAGACAGAAGACGTTGCGCATGCGTGCAGACATAGCGGAGGTCTTTCACAGCACCACCTAGCCACCTGGCATGCACATCCAATTGAATTCCACACATTTATGCGTCACCGTATAGACGCAGATTTCCTCCTTGAAAACGGTTGTGTAGACGCGGAAAAAAGTGAGAATGAAAACGGACTTTTGCGTTTTTGTTTCAGACCGTCCCCGTGTAAAGTGGGCCTGAGAGTAGCGCCAGCTGCAAAACAGGTGTCTATTAGCGTGCTCGTTCTAACAGCTAAGATTAACAATAAAGAAAAATCTATAAGAATAGATTTTGTGAAGCTTTATTTAACATTTATGGAAGGACGGTCTCCAGTATCAGCAGTTTATAACAGAATTCCACCATGGAAAAGTCTTTCTAGTTTCTTGGTAACATAAGAAAAAGAGGCAGGTTTATTGCTGTTAATAATAACAACAGGAGATGACTTGTTTTGCAGATACTGCGAAATTGAATGTGATAACATGATAAAATATGTGACATTCTTTTAATAATTAAAATTAATAATCAGAATAATGTAATTTGCCAAATTGCTGTGGTATAAGAAGAATAAAATACGGTTTTGTCCTGTTTTATAAAACACTGTTTTATTTCTCTGAGGATCATGCTCTTCTATGAAAATGATTAACTTATGAGAGCATCATCCATCCATCCATCCATCCATCCATCCATCCATCCATCCATTATCTCTAGCCGCTTATCCTGTTCTACAGGGTCGCAGGCAAGCTGGAGCCTATCCCAGCTGACTACGGGCGAAAGGCGGGGTACACCCTGGACAAGTTGCCAGGTCATCACAGGGCTGACACATAGACACAGACAACCATTCACACTCACATTCACACCTACGCTCAATTTAGAGCCACCAGTTAACCTAACCTGCATGTCTTTGGACTGTGGGGGAAACCGGAGCACCCGGAGGAAACCCACGCGGACACGGGGAGAACATGCAAACTCCACACAGAAAGGCCCTTGCTGGCCGCTGGGCTCAAACCCAAGACCTTGCTGTGAGGTGACGGCGCCAACCACTACACCACCATGCCACCCCTGGGAGCATCATATCACCTTATTATTGTTTCCTACGACATGTTCTGAAGTGTTTTATTGGTCAAGACTTGTCCAATGTAGCAGTTCCCTGCATCTCCTCCTTCATTCAGAGCCTCGTCTAAAGTAGTCAGAGCTTGATCGTGTGTCCATTTTTGCAATAATCGTGTCTGTTTGTGCCTCACAATAGTGCATCATGCTTTGATGTGGAGTGTTATTAAGCAGTACAATAGAAGCTAGGATAATAATAATGCAATTACCATGTCAATAGTAAAACGGATAATAATGTTCCCATTTCCACCCAGTTGTTCTATGGTATTTTCAGATTCGCACCAGGTGAACACTTTTTGAATGAAAAGAGGAGAGGAATGGGGAAAATGGGATGCATTCATGATTCATGTCGTGCCAGCTTGCGTGGCAGCAACTGGATTGATTCTTTTGTGTGTTTCTAGACATGCATCCTGTGAACGTTTGGTTTGGCTCAACTGCATTGAATATTAGGCTGAAACCGATTTCATGGTCATACGGAAAGCAAGCAAACTGAAGCAGTGTTGATGACTGACTGTGGATGTGCAGACTTCAGTTCGAGTCAAATGCGCGAAAGTCATCGTTCGTTCAATGTAGTCACTCCCTAGCTTTGGTAATAAATAGTAAATTATCATCTCATTTAGACTTGCAGTCTATTGTGTAGAGAAAATCAATTTTGTATGAGAATATGGTTTTCTTGCTCACTAGATGAGTACTAAAGGGAGGAGACCCTTGTCTATTATGTATGATGGATAACCAGGCAAAGCTGTAATTAAAATTAGAGACAGGAGTGATGAATCTTACAAGCCTTGATTACCAACTAAACACCATTCTGCTGTCAGTGAAAGACTAACTGGATTGCTGGAGCTGCAAAGCAGAAAGTCTGCTTTCAGACATGAAAGCTGCACGTGGAATGAGATCGACTGCATGGACGTGTCTTTAAGATCGTGAGAATATGGACATGTCTTTGGTTTCAGGTATGAAAGTTGTCAAGTTCAGGGATGTCCGCAAGTGCTAGCAACTGACAGTTTTCTCCGCCTACACAGACGGCCTGCGCCGGCTACTTGATCCCAGGGAAGGAAAAAAAAACCTTGCCTGTCAATGTTCAAGTGATTTTATATTGTCTCCGCTGCCCATAATTTGCTGCAAATCCAATTATTCCACCACGAAATTGTCTTCGATTTGGGTCTAACATGACCGGAAGCGACACCATATTTGTTGATCGATTCTTGCGCTCTGATTGGCTGAGCTAGACCAGGTGACCATGCTGTTGTTATGTTACACCATGTAGTTATGTTACAGAGCCAGGCAGCATACCACAGAGGGTAACTGGGAAAGCCAAGCACACACACATCTGGAGGGAAATTTCATACATATTTTGCAAGTATTTTATGGGGAAATGGTTAGTGATTTATTAGCTGAGAATGCACCAGAAGGCATGCAAATTTCAAAATTTTCTGGGGGGATGCCCCCAGATCCCCCTTGCATTAGCGCTCCTTTGGCGCACCGTGGTGGCTTTGCCGCTAGAGCCGCCTAGCACTTTTTTTTTTTTTTGGGCTGGCTACTTCAGATTTTCTGGAGAACCCTGCAAGTAGGAAGATGACATCTGTGCCATTCATACTGTATATACTTGCATATATTCAAGATTTTGTCAACCAGTAAACATGAGCTCACCTGACAGAATTACTGAGAAGTCCTGTTTCTAAATATTCATAATCTCTACTGCAAACAGTGGCATAAGCTAACTGGCAAGCTAGCTAGCATGGGTTACCCTGACAGTATTACGGAGATATAATTTTTAATGCTCATAATTGTCACTGCTGTCGGTAGCCAGCTAAGTAACGTTACTTGCTAATATTAGCCGGCGAGCTAATATGAGTTAGCCTGCCAGAGTTTGAGAGGATTTTTTTCCCCCCCAGAGTCTCATCTCATTATTTCTAGCCGCTTTATCCTGTTCTACAGGGTCGCAGGCAAGCTGGAGCCTATCCCAGCTGACTACGGGCGAAAGGCGGGGTACACCCTGGACAAGTCGCCAGGTCATCACAGGGCTGACACATAGACAAACAACCATTCACACTCACACCTACGCTCAATTTAGAGTCACCAGTTAACCTAACCTGCATGTCTTTGGACTGTGGGGGAAACCGGAGCACCCGGAGGAAACCCACGCGGACACGGGGAGAACATGCAAACTCCACACAGAAAGGCCCTCGCCGGCCACGGGGCTCGAACCCAGACCTTCTTGCTGTGAGGCGACAGCGCTAACCACTACACCACCGTGCCACCTCTCCCCCAGAGTCATGTTAAAAAATATGAAAAGCTTTAAATGAAAAAATAACTTGAAACTTGAGCCATAAATGTTTTTCAGGCTTTCAGATATTAAAAGCTCTTTGGCCAAAAAAGAGACACTAAAAGCATCCACGAAGCTCTGCAGCTAAAGGTCTTTAATCATCTCAGGCTTCTTTTATGTTGTATGTAACATGAATTGTACACATTTTTTTTTCCCCCATCTGGGTTTGTGTAGGAGCATGACTCACTAAGTTTTTAAATCACTTATTTGGAAAATATTAATGGTGTCTACAATTTGAACCAGATGAAATAAATGGCATCGGCTGCACAATGTGATTATGTAATGTACATGTATTGCAACACTGGATCATCGTTACAGTATTTAGAAATATTTGCGAAGCTCATCAGATACCTAAACACATCACCGCACTAATGTTGCAGATAAGGGATTGGGTTCGCAAAATGTACCTCTACAGCAGGAGCTGTGTGATTTGTAGTAGGCTGTCGAGAAGTATTATATTGTGCAAACCAGTAGTCAAGGTTGCTAACAAGATAGTATTGGGTTAGCCAGGGGGGATTCGAATTTTTTACTGGGTTGAAATATTTATAACAGATTTTAATCTTTCAAGGAATCTTGCCTTCAGGAATAATTTTGCTTCTCAGGGAAGACTGAATATTTGCCTGAAGCTAATCTAGCAGTTTGTTTTGGGCTTCAGTTGGAGGCTTTTAACAGTGTGATATAATTCCTCAGTTTGAGTTCATGTTAATTTTCTGTTGGTAGGCTTGTGAGAGCATCAAGTCGTGTAAATATCATCGAAAATCTAAAGCTGCTTCTGTAATAAAGCGATATTGGGATTAAACTGGCGTTTTGGGAAAGGCAGTGTGATCTAGGAAGTTGAATTTGAAACAGGAAAGTTTTTACTGATGAAGTGCCTTTTTTTTGGCATAAGTGGGTCAGATACAAGACTAATTCATAAAATCATGAGTTGAAATTTTTAAACAGACACATTTGTCTCTAGCGAGCACATTTCTTTTCCACAGAAGTGACTATGTGTTTTCTCCTCCCCTTTCATGTCGTTTTGCATTATCTGGGAGCTGACGCACTGTGGACGAATATGTTCCCCACGTATCAATGCTGGACCGAGCAGGGAAAGAGAAAAGAGCAGGAAAGGTGGATGAAAACTGCAGCAGTCTTGGTGAAGCAAAGACGCTTTTAATACGGCTCATCTAAAAAAGCTGTTTTTTTTTTTTTAATTCATAAATACCACCACCCACCCTTTCAGCAACAACAGTCCTGTCCTTCTCCACCTCCCTGTCTCTCCACAGGAAATCACACTTCCGTTCCTAAAGAAGCCTACGGCTAAAACCATCATTACTTTCTTAAAGAGTTTGAGGAAGATACATTCACAGGAATACTAATTTTACAGAAACGCGTTTAAATGAATATGCATTTTACAAACCAGTCCCTATCCACTATACAGTGTCTTGCAAAAGTATTCATCCCCCTTGGTGTTTGTCCTGTTTTGTCGCATTACAAGCTGGAATTAAATTTTTTTTTGGGGGGGGGGGTTAGCACCATTTGATTTACACAACGTGCCTACCCCTTTAAAGGTGAAAATTGTTGTTTTTTTGTGACACAAACAATAAGTAAGAGGAAAAAACAGAAATCTGGAGTGTGCATAGGTATTCACCCCCCACCCCCACCCCGAAGTCAATACTTTGTAGAGCCACCTTTTGCTGCAATTACAGCTGTAAGTCTCTTGGGGTATGTCTCTATTAGCTTAGCACATCTAGCCACTGGGATTTTTGCCCATTCCTCAAGGCAAAACTGCTCCAACTCCTTCAAGTTAGATGGGTTGCGTTGGCAATCTTCAAGTTATGCCACAGATTCTCAATTGGATTGAGGTCTGGGCTTTGATTATGCCATTCCAAGACATTCAAATGTTTTCCCTTTAAACCACTCCAGTGTAGCTTTAGCAGTATGTTTACGGTCATTGTCCTGCTGGAACGTGAACCTTCGTCCCAGTCTCAAACCTCTGGCCGACTCAAACAGGTTTTCCTCCAGAATTGCCCTATATTTAGTGCCATCCATCTTTCCTTCAGTCCTGACCAGCTTTCCTGTCCCTGCAGATGAAAAATATCCCCACAGCATGATGCTGCCACCACCATGCTTCACTGCAGGAATGGTGTTCTCAGGATGTTGGGTTTGCGCCGCATGTGACATTTCCCATGATGGCCAAAAAGATCAATTTTAGTCTCATTTTACCAGAGAATCATCTTCCATGTGTTTGGAGAGTCTGCCACATGCTGTTGGGCAAACTCCAAATGGGTTTTCTTAAGCAATGACTCTTTTTCTGGCCACTCTTCCATAAAGCCCCACTCTGTGGAGTGTACGGCTTAAAGTGGTCCTATGGACAGATACTCCCATCTCCACTGTGGCTCTTTGCAGCTCCGTCAGTGTTATCTTTGGTGTCTTTGTTGCATCTCTGATTAATGCCCTCCTTGCCCGGTCTGTGAGTTTTGGTGGGCGGTCTTCTCTTGTCAGGTTTGTAGTGGTGACATATTCTTTCCATTTTGCTAAAATGGATTTAATGGTGCTCCATGGGATATTCAAAGTTTGGGATATATATATTTTTTTATAACCCAACCCTGATCTATACTTCTCCACAACTTTGTGTCTGACCTGTTTGGAGGCTCCTTGGTTTTCATGTTGCTTGCTTAGTAGTGTTGCAGAGTCAGGGTCCTTCCAGAACAGGTTGATTTATACAGACATCATGTGACTGATCACGTGATACTTTGCACACAGGAGGATCTTAATCAACTAATTATGTGACTTATGAAGTGAATTGGTTGGAGCAGCTCTTATTTAGGGGTTTTATAGAAAATGCGGTGAATATCCATGCACACTCCAGATTTCTGTTTTTTCATCTTAATTATTGTTTGTGTCACAATAAAACAACAATGTGCACTTTTAAAGTGGTAAACACCGAGGGGGATGAATACTTTTTGCAAAACACTGTATCTGTAGTATATATGTAAGGACAGTAACTGTGACACATTTTCCTTTATCGTGAAAGCAACAGAAAACCGGTTTACTTAGAACAGAGGTCTAAGCGGAGGCGATTAATTCTATGATAAATGTCTAAAATGTACATATTCAAAACGCTGTAATAAAAAAGGTCTTGGGATAGAGAAGAAACGAGAATAAGCCTTTATTTGTCACATGTACACAAACACAGTGAAATTCCTCCTCTGCATTTAACCCATCTGAAGCAGTGAACACACGCATGCACATTCCTTGAGCAGTGGGCAGCGATGCTACAGCACCCGGGGAGAAACACAAACATTTGAGACAAACATTGCGGGGAAACTTGAGAGAAACCCAAACTGTTCTGGTGTAGTTTTATCCAACTTTCGAACACTGCAGCAGTACGTTAAAAAAGCAAGTTTGGTTACTTACTCTTTATTCCCTTTAAAAAGTTTGCCAATCTTTGAAAGGCGGAATTGGAGAGGTTTATAGTTTCATTTGTCTTTGCAGAATATATGAATGTGTTCTGTGAAAAGGCATTTCCACTAAATATTTAATGATGTCTAAGCAACCGCCCTTCCATTATGGACTTCCATTATAAATGAGTTTTGAGTCAGCAATTTTTCTGCTCCTTTCTCAGTCCAGATCAACATCTTGAGTGCTGTGTTGATTTCTGGTACGGCACTGAACAACTTTATTTCATTTGAAAAATTTCCACCAATCTTAAAGTGCCATTCCACCATTGGATGTATTTTTTTTAGCATAAAATACAATATATTTTATGACAACATGACTAGACAGAGAAATCTTTTAGCTTCAAAATGATATATCAAACATAATTTTTTGACAACGACAAGTATATTCATTTTGCGACCAAAGTCACCTACCCTTTTAATTTCCGCGCGGTAGTGAAACGTGATGTCATCGGCAGGTTCCCCTTCTTGTGTACCACGTCACATGTGACGTGGCACAGATTATCAGCAATGGCGGATAGAACGCGATTGTCAGCTTCAGAAAAGAAGCGAAGGAAAATAGCAAGTGATGCCCAAAGGAGACGGTCGATGGTGAATATCGGCACAGCAATCGACAAGTGGAAATCGCATTCTATCCGCCATTGCTGATAATCTGTGCCACGTCACACGTGACGTGGTACACAAGAAGGGGAACCTGCCGATGACATCACGTTTCACTACCGCGCGGAAATTAAAAGGGTAGGTGACTTTGGTCGCAAAATTAATATACTTGTCGTTGTCAAAAAATTATGTTTGATATATCATTTTGAAGCTAAAAGATTTTTCTGTCTAGTCATGTTGTCATAAAATATATTGTATTTTATGCCAAAGAATACATCCAATGGTGGAATGGCACTTTAAAGCACATCACTGGAGGTTTCGCACCATTTAGCCGTTATTCATCCTCTTTCAAAGCACAAAGACGGATCAAGGCTGTGATTTGAGAGGAAACCCTGACCTTGCCTTCTTTTTATCACTAATTAAAAACTCATCTAATCCCAGTGCTGCTTTAGCTGCAGTGTGTGGGAACAGCAGCTGGACTCAAATCCAGAACAGCTGTTCAGCCAGCCGGGACACGCTGCGTTCGCCGGCCCACTCTCTCTGTTCTGCGCTATGATTTATCAAAATGTAGCTGTAACAGCCTGAAAGTAAAGGCCCGGCTCATCCAGTGCTGCAGATTCTGTGATAGCTGGGCCAGTATTGTATTTGGTGATTGTTGCACTAATATTACAGATGACTGTAATAGCAGTAATACAAATGATGGGTGGCTAAACATAAAGTTAAATCAAATCAAATATTCTCTTAAGAACAGCAGAAAAGAGTGATTAAGTGATATTAACAAGAATAAGAAACGCGTATACATGTGCAGTTGAACAGAACTGACTTTCACTTCAGTTTTATACATTCAGAACATTTTATTTTATGCATTTTGAGTTTTTGATGCATGCTAAGACAAGGTGGCTGTACTGTCACTGGAACGACTGATGGTTTTGTACAACTTTGTGTTCACATTGTCAAGAAAGAAAATGAAGCACCAGTCGCTACTCAGTTTAACTTCATTTACAACGAATACAAACCGTCATAGCCTCTGACATTGTGGTGTATTTGTCTTAATGATTGTAATGATCGCTGTTGCCACTTTGCTGAACTATTAATGTCTAGTTAATTATTGTAAAGCATAAAGTGTCTGTATCTGAGACAATATCATGAATTAATCTGTGTGTGTGTGTGTGTGTGTTAGGTGATGCAGGTGGTGAGGGAACAGATCACTCGTGCTCTGACGAACAAGCCTAACTCTCTGGACCAGTTTAAGACCCGCCTGCAGAACCTGAGCTACACTGAGATCCTCAAGATCAGACAGTCAGAGAGAATGAACCAGGAGGACTTCCAGTCTCGGCCCATTCTGTGAGTAACATATACCTTACAACCATTCACGTGGTCATGTATACGGTGTGGCGGCACGGTGGTGTAGTGGTTAGCGCTGTCGCCTCACAGCAAGAAGGTCCGGGTTCGAGCCCCGTGGCCGGCGAGGGCCTTTCTTTGTGGAGTTTGCATGTTCTCCCCGTGTCCGCGTGGGTTTCCTCCGGGTGCTCCGGTTTCCCCCACAGTCCAAAGACATGCAGGTTAGGTTAACTGGTGACTCTAAATTGACCGTAGGTGTGAATGTGAGCATGAATGGTTGTCTGTGTGTCAGCCCTGTGATGACCTGGCGACTTGTCCAGGGTGTACCCCGCCTTTCGCCCGTAGTCAGCTGGGATAGACTCCAGCTTGCCTGCGACCCTGTAGAACAGGATAAAGCGGCTAGAGATAACGAGATGAGATGTATACAGTGTACTCTCATACGGCCCTGTTTCCAAAAAAGTTGGCACAGGGGCATGTTTAACACTGTTACATCACCTCTTCTTATCACAAACGTTAAAAGAACGACGTTCCGTAAACGTTTGGGAACTGAGGAGATCAGTTGCTGTAGTTTTGAAAGTGAAATGTTGTCCCGTTCTTGCCTGATATATGATATAGGAAATAAATTACAAAACCATGTGAACATAAAAATGAGTAAATAAATAAGACATTAACAAAGACATTAACTAGCTAGCTAAATAAATAAATAAATAAATATTTTTGCTTATTTTTATTTTTTGAGTCATTTTATTTATTTTTTTCATTTTGCTTGATCTGGTCCACCATAGATTGCAGGCACACATTAAAAGGACATTTCCACACAAATGACACTGGAGTTGTAGGGCAGTCTAGATCTCATTAGACTAAGAGGATGCTCAATTAGAGATTTTTTTGTAGCTGACGGCACATCATTTGTGCTGCAATGTTCCATTTCAGAGAACATGCCGGCAGGACTTTATGCAACATTTAAACTCTTAAAATTTGTTCTTTTAAATCTAATGAAACATTTCAGTTGAGTTTGAACATAAATGAATTATATTTTGAGATGCACCTGCCTTGTAGCTGTATTCATCATACCCCTGCTTGGGAAAAGGGGGGGGGGGGATACAGGTTTACCTCTGTCCGTCCATATCTCCGTATTTCTGTCCGTCTGAAACACCCTTTTTCTCAGCGACCACAAATCATAGCCACTTGGTACCAAACTTCAGCTTGGGGTTCTGTACCGTGTATACCGTTTTCAGGTCTGTCACACATCGACTTCCTGTTTACCGACTGAATGTATTTACGAAACATATAGTGTGGATTTACAAACTTTTCGTAACACTTTTCTCAGCAACCACAAATCACAACTGCTTGATATTTGGTACCGAGCTTCAGCTTGGGGTTCTGTACCGTGTATACCGTTTTCAGGTCTGTCACACATCGACTTCTTGTTTACCGACTGAATGTATTTACGAAACGTATAGGGTGGATTTTGACGCTGTTTCAAGAAGCAAAATGCTATTTCAAAATGGCAGTTTACCAGGATGCTATTTGAAATCCCTGGGGAGAGACACTGCTCTTTACTTACTTGTTTCAGGGTTAATTATTTGTTGAAGTCAACATTCATAATAAGTGTCCTATTCCTTCAACTGCTTGCGTTCTGATACAAGCGAGAGCGGGGGGGGATACACATGCACAATTCATGTTAATCATTCCCTCACCATACATCAGTTTCTGTGTACAGCAGCATATTTCAGTGGATTGTGTCTCAGACTAGTGTGTACACACACACACACACACACACACACACTTTTGTTTCTAGCTTCTCGTTTTGATTTTCCAGAGAAATCTTTTTTTGACAGGTCCCCAAATCAGTTTTGCTAAGGTGCACGATTTAAAGCAGACAAAAGAGTGATGCTACTGGGGTGTGAACAGCCTTCTCCTCTTCTCCACCTCAAACTCACTGCCACTTTTCTCCAAGCTATGCATAATTTAGTTTAATAGCTGCTTTATGCATTCCAGGCAGAATGCACACCTCTGTCAGGGGAGCATACAGAAAATCAATGAGTGCGCTTTATGCAGCTCTCACCTTTAGATCTGCATAATGAAAGACTTCTTTCAGAAAAGAAGACACTGAATTTTGGGTGTGTCTGTAGCCTTTTTTGATGTACAGTACTGTTGTGTGTGTGTGTGTGTGTGCGCGCGCTCTACAGGGAGCTGAGGGAGAAGATCCAGCCTGAAATCATGGAGCTGATCAAACAGCAGCGACTCAACCGCTTGTGTGAAGGCACCTGCTTCAGGAAGATCAGCAGCCGCAGGAGACAGGGTAAAGCTCTAACACAGACACAAAAGCATGCGCTTTGTAATATGCTGTATATGTATATTATCAGGCGGTGAACATTTTTCCACTCGAGTCTCCACCGGCCATTGACCAGAAGCATAGGAATTGATTGCAGTAATGGAGGAATTGCTTAACTCAATTTAACACCATGGAATTGCTTAATTTAATTCTTTTGCTTCTAAAGGAGTCTTGCTGACCACCAAGCTTCCGACTGATTATGGGGTTAACGGGAAATCCACAGGCCAATTACAGAAAACATGCATCTTATATTAAAGTATTAAAACTTCAGCAACCTGGAAATTTACAGGACTTGTTCTCCAGTCATGGAAAACTTTTTAAAATGAGAAAATGGAGAAAGTGTCCTGATAAGGTATCTCATCTCATTATCTCTAGCCGCTTTATCCTGTTCTACAGGGTCGCAGGCAAGCTGGAGCCTATCCCAGCTGACTACGGGCGAAAGGCGGGGTACACCCTGGACAAGTCACCAGGTCATCACAGGGCTGACACATAGACACAGACAACCATTCACACTCACACCTACGGTCAATTTAGAGTCACCAGTTAACCTAACCTGCATGTCTTTGGACTGTGGGGGAAACCGGAGCACCCGGAGGAAACCCACGCGGACACGGGGAGAACATGCAAACTCCGCACAGAAAGGCCCTCGCCGGCCACGGGGCTCGAACCCGGACCTTCTTGCTGTGAGGCAACAGCGCTAACCACTACACCACCGTGCCGCCCCTGATAAGGTGTAAAGTTTGTCATTTAAGCAATAGATATTGCATATTTTAGAATATTTTCTGATTGACTCATCGAGATCCTCTCATGCACTGGACCGTCAGCATAAACGTATTTACTTCATCCAGGACAAGATTGGCGTATTTTGGAATTCGGACCAAATTTCTGATGACTATAGGTGTTTTTATGGTTATTGTTCTGCAATCCTTATTACTCAGATGTTTATTATTTATTTATTTGTCACGTATATTATTTGCCAGGGAATAAGCATAACCATCCTTTTAAATTCTTACCATAAAGCTGTATATTCTACTTCTGATATCTTAGTAAAAGTTCTGATCAAATCGAGAAACTATCTGTGAGAGTGTACAGGGCCTGCACGGATACTTTTTTTTTAAATATAAAAATTTAACTGTAATTAATCAAGAAAGGCTTAAATGTGAGCACTAGCAAGAGTTGAAATCTTACCCTGTGTCCAAAATTGCTCACTCGTTCACTACTCCCTATATAGGGAATTACTATATAGAGGACTATATAGTGAGCTCATTGGTAAAATGAAAAAAAAAAAAACCCCGCTTTCGGACACTAGTCCGTTGCGCTGGTATTTACGTCATTACTGTCACACAATTTAAATGTGCCAGATCAGTCGGCTGGTGGGTTTTTAGAATAATAAATATATGCATGTATTTTTGCGATAAATACATATTATACTGAGCACATTTCCCACATTAATAAATACAACATACCTGTATCTTTGTTTTTTTAAATCAAGGCTGAATACTTTTTTCTTTGCCGCTGCCTTTTATTAAATCAAATTAGAGACTTTTAATTTGATTTCTTTCAGCGCGACCTCAATGCATGATGGGATATATTGCTTTGGTTAGTGACCATCGTTGTACACTACTTTTCATGATGCATTGTGGGATACTTTGAGTGCACTATATAGGGTGTAATTAGTCTGGCTAACGCGACTTCAAAGCTCTGTGAGCATTTGGTCTGGCAAAGATATTAAGCCCAACCGTTTCCCAAAGTGCATGGTTGACCCGCCTCCCTGAAATGCCTCAGTTTGCTACTGGTCGAAGCCAGAAAAGGCTGTGACGAAGCTTAAACCAATCACATCACTCTTTCCTCTGACGTATGTGACGCGACGGGGCTAACTGGTAGATTAAACTCTTACCGAAGCCGGTCGGGAGCAAGGCGAAAATGTCCTTCCTTTCAATAAATTCCTCCAGGGCTGCTCTTTGCTCCGTTTTCAATGAGAACTTACTCCATGTTCGTAATGTTTCTAGTGAATGAAGTGCTTCCGGCATAGATTCTGTAAACAATCTATGGCTTCCGGTCGCAGTTCTACTATGTCACTGCCTTGAACACGCCTCTACCCAGGGCTGTTGGAGATGCTCAAAGTTGATTGGCTCCCGATTTTTCGGGAGCTTGGAAGAGCTGTAGATAGCTTGCCTGGCCAGACTAAGCTCGCAACAGGCCCTCGTGTTGCGTCACGCTTAGGATGGGCGGGCCCAGGCTAGGGTGTAATAGTCCTCACTAAGGTTTCGGACAGCACTGCAAAATGGCGTCCCCATTATATAGTGCCCTAGATAGTGAATAGGGAATGATTTCGGACAAAGGCTTAGAAAGGTTGATACAAAAGAGAACTAGTGCAATACTAACAGCAGGAAACTCTGATGTAAAAAGAAGCCAGTACAATACTGGGAAAAACATGAAGATACGTTTTGAGAAATAAAGGCTAAAATCAACAAAGAGGATGGACTAAAGAAATGTCTGGAAATTAAAATGATTACTAAATGAAGACACTGTTTGCTGTTAGGATGAAATAAAAATCTAGATACGAAATGTATATAAATCCTACATCCAGATTTCTGTAAAGCTGCTTTGTGAAAATGTTGGTCGTTAGCACTATACAAAATGTAATTCAAATTGTTCATCATATTAAAGACATAGAGGCTGTCCACACGGCAACGGATTCAGGTGAATCTGATAAAATTGTTTATCGTTTCGGCCTGGCGTCCACACGGCACCGGCGTTTTGGGTGCCCCAAAACGAGAACGGGTTCCAGAGTGGAAAAATCTGGCAACGGCGCAGTTGCAAAGTCATCTGGATGAGTAGAACGGATTTGTTTACGATGACGTCACAACCACATGACTAGAACAAGCAGCACTCTCGCTGTTTTGTATGAACCACTGCATTGCATTCACTTTTGTATACAGCTTTTCTCTTAAATAAACAAGTAACTGAACCATTTCTTGAATTTCTTTTTTTTATTGGATAAGACTGCTTTTCAAAATGTTCACACACAATATAAAAAGTTATATAAATTATATAAAAATGCTTTTCAAAATGTTCACACACAATAAGAAAATTAAGTTATATAAAACTATGCACACTAATAAAACTAATTTGTACGCACAGAAGGCACGATTTCCTCGCGTAGTCGCAGCCATCTTCTTCTTGTTGTTGTGTGCTTGATCCTGTGAGTGCTTCACACCGGCTAGAAGAAGGGGTTTATGCACATGCGTCCTACTTCTATTGTTCTGGTGTCTCCGATGGGACCGTCTTACAGCGCACGTAGAGGTGTGGCATGTGTATTGCATCGTTTTCAGCAAGCGTTGTGTTGCCATATGTACCTGATATTTTACTGATCCGTTGCCCATGTGGACGCGATATTTTTTTTTAACAAAATCTCGTTGCCGTTGTCTTGTGGATGTAGCCATAGTCAGTACAAGATACAATCATTTTATGAAGCACCAGGAAAGTCTGAGAATGCTACGTAAGAGAAGGTTGCAAGTGTGTGATGCAAAGCCTGAACGTGATTACTGGTAAACATATTGAGCATTATGCTCATAGCATGCTGGGTTTTGAGAGAAGCGAGGCTTGAGTGTCTGTTTTAATCAGCCAGTGGGAGTTTTGGGGTTTTGTAGTTTATTGATGATTTTAATGTTGGGTATTTTGACAGGCAGCAGTCATTTTGAGATGGCCTTCTGTGAGTGACGACTGTCATGTATGTGTCTTGGAAAAGTTCTGGAAAATAATTTCCTAAAAAGACTGATAAACCTAAATAAATGGTTCTTTTTTTTTCTGTGAACGATATTGGCTAGTTGCTATTAGTCTCGAGCATTACTGTTGCAGATGTCAGAGTAAGGTGGGGTTTACATTAGACCGTATCAGCGGATCATCAGATTAACGTTTTTAAAACGATTAGCGTGCACACAGCAACACCAATACACGATTCGTCTGCACACAGCAACGCCAATACACGGATACGCTCGGCTCCGCAGGCATCCTGCGCTCCAAATCACTCCGCCCTGAACAGCGAGTGCCCTCTGGAGGGTGCGCACTCCGGCCCTGCGCAGTTCACAGAGCGCGCGAGTGAAGTGCACGAGCAGTGATTCGGGACTGAGACGCTGTGTGTGTGCTTTCAGTGCATATCGGGCATGCGCGTCACTTACCACTTGCAAGTGGAAGGATGGCAAGCCTAAAGACAATCATAACTACACAATGGGCGGTATTTGCATCAGTATTTGCAGTATTTTCATACTTTTATACTCTTTAATGAAAGGTGATACAAGGCGGAAGTCCGCGCCGTTTTTCAGCAGTCGCGTCACATGACCAACGCCAGAGAATCAGGAAGGTGGATGTCACAGTGACGTTGTCCAATGACGACGCCAGCTAGAGCTCAGCACAGCGTATCCGCGTATTCTCAATGTTTACACAGCACCGGACCAGACACGATCTGGATTGAATACGTGGACCCTGGCGGATTCCCGTTTCCCGGCGTTTCCAGGCGGTTTAATGTAAACGGACAGTGCATCCGCGAAGAAAACGAGACAGATACGGTCTAATGTAAACTTGGCCTAAGGCAGTCAAATGGTAACGACTGGCTCCTGTTTTGAATGTGATGTTAAAGCTTTTACAGTATGGAGTAGAGAGCTGTTAATACTGGTTTTCACGCAGGCTTTTGTGAGACCGGGGCTGTCTGCTTGAGCACAGAGGGAGGCTTTATCAGTTAGCCTGGATAATTTAACACTTTTCACACTACATGATTAGATCACGGTGAGAGTGGACACCTTGTTTCTGTTCTTTCGTTCTCCATCTCACACTTTCCTACTTGTCTGTCTGTTTTAGCCCTTTTATTTCTATCTGACCTTTCTCTGACTTTGACTTTGACTGTGATTGGATTGGATTGGATTGGATTGGATTGGATTGGATTGGATTGGATTGGATTGGATTGGATTGGATTGGATTGGATTGGATTGGATTGGATTGGATTGGATTGGATTGGATTGGATTGGATTGGATTAAGTCCAGTAACAGCATGGAACTTGTTTTATATATTATACCACAAAACGCTGCAGTATAGCTTTTGTAAGAAAGCCATATTTTCCTTCATCCACTTATAAATAGGACCGTTACTTTGGCTCGCTGCTGTATGGCAGTGCAGGATCATTAAACCACATTAAATGCATCCCCAAACAACTTAACATTCCTCCCTGCAGAATTCGGATAAATCTCAGGATAATCCTCAGGATATTTTATGCCCTCGGTGTTGGTTTGTTAATTATGCCTTATGTGTAGAACATGATGATGTGTAAAACACCATAAACCATGAAAGTGTTTCATTTCTGCTCTAGTTGCTGGACTAATTCAAATGGCATACATTTTTCAGTTATATGTCTGTTCACTAATGTTTTTGTAGGACATCTAGAACGATTATGATAGCTTTGCGCAGGATTAGAGTTTGCTGTATGACAGAGGTAGAAGTGTCGAAAGTAGGGCTTCCCAATTAGTTTTCCCCAAGGGCCACATTACATCAAGCAGGCCAAGCCAAGGGCTAAAACGTCCAGGGTTAAACACTTACACACCCACCAACACTGAAAATTAAACCTCTTGGCACACGTACACCTTTTTATATTGCACACAAACCAAAAACATTATTACTGCACCTCTAATAGCAAAAACAAGGACAAACAACAGCATTACAGCAAGTGGCACACAGCGGGAAAGGACTGAGTATCCTGAGGCAAAGACAACTGTCAGCTTTTCTACAAAGCCTGACACACAGTACCAGTCAAAAGATTGGACACATTTACTCGTTCCTAGGTGTTTCTGTATTTTGACTATTTTCTACACTATAGTACAATACTGAAGACATCAAAACTATGAAACATGTGGAATATGTATGGAAATAAGTGTTAAACAAAATATGTTTCATATTTTAGATTCTTCAAAGTAGACAGCGTTTACCTTGATGACGTTTTACACACTACTGGCAATATCTTAAGCAGCTTCATGAGGTCGTCACCTGGAATGCTTTTCAATTAACAGGTGCCTTGTCAAAAGTTAATTAGTGCAATTTCTTGTTTCTTAATGCGTTTGAGCTCAAACAGTAAATAATAAAAATACAGTAAATAGCCGGGCGGCACGGTGGTGTAGTGGTTAGCGCTGTCGCCTCACAGCAAGAAGGTCCTGGGTTCGAGCCCCATGGCCGGCGAGGGCCTTTCTGTGCAGAGTTTGCATGTTGTCCACGTGTCCGCGTGGGTTTCCTCCGGGTGCTCCGGTTTCCCCCACAGTCCAAAGACATGCAGGTTAGGTTAACTGGTGACTCTAAATTGAGCGTAGGTGTGAATGGTTGCCTGTGTCTATGTGTCAGCCCTGTGATGACCTGGCGACTTGTCCAGGGTGTACCCCGCCTTTCGCCCGTAGTCAGCTGGGATAGGCTCCAGCTTGCCTGCGACCCTGTAGAAGGATAAAGCGGCTACAGATAATGAGATGAGACGAGACAGTAAATAGCCCTATTCGACAACTGTCAAAGTCCTTCCCGCACCATTCAGGTGTGTTTGGCGGCGCCGATCTCTGTTTTGTAGCCCTCGGCCTCTCACCTATATTACATAGCTAGGGTTACAGTGGGGGTCTAGTCTTCTGGTAACCGCGAGAGTTTGACTCCCCACTCGCATCTATATTGCAGCAGGCACCATTTTTATGATGGTCTTTGGTATGACCCAACCATGAGTAGAAGTCCCGATCGAGAGGCGGACACACTAACCACTAGGCCACTCGCCAGTATTCCACAACTGTAGGAATCCATATTATGACAAGAACCGCTCAACTAAGTAAAGAGAAACGACATCCATCATTACTTTAAGCCATGAAGTGTCTTTTAATTAATAAAAATAAAGAAAAAACATTGAATTAGAAGGGGTGTCCAAACTTTTGACTGGTACTGTATGGCTGCATACCAACAGTAACATTTAATGCTGATTGTTAAACAGTGCAAACATCTGCAAAATGTCCAAACAACTTTTCACATAGACAGCCATCAGGAGCATCTCTACAACCACATTCACCTCAAGAAGAGTCAAGTGAGAGTGTGAGCAAAGAGTCAGACTGGAGGACGTATTTATACACCCACACACACACACACGCGCGCACACAGGAAGACAGACAGAGATTTTCAGTTCATCACTTTTAAAATATAAAGTTAAATACCACATTGACACACTAATACATTAGTTTGATGCTGTGCTTACCAAACAGTATAATGTGCTTTTATTTTTGTATTATTTTAATTTCTCTTTATATTATTTAAATGTTGTATTAAATTTTACAGACTATAGTTCGCTGTGTTTCAGTATTACTGTATTCCCCACTGTTTCTGTTCTCTCATTTCATCTATTTGTTCTTTTTAATTAAGCTCTGTAGCATTTTATGGATGAAAAGTGCTATGCAAATGAAGTTATTAATATTGTTGTTGTAAATTTTATTATACCACAAGAAGATTGACAGATGGACAAAAATGTAAATTTGTAGGGTATAAATATAAATTGCCCTGTGATGACCTGGCGACTTGTCCAGGGTGTACCCCGCCTTTCGCCCGTAGTCAGCTGGGATAGGCTCCAGCTTGCCTGCGACCCTGTAGAAGGATAAAGCGGCTAGAGATGATGAGATGAGATAAATATAAATTTGTAGGCTAGTTGGCATTAAAACTGGCAACATGGATAGTGGCACTTTTATATTATCTGCTTTGCAGACAGCTACAGTCTACATCCCTGTCAAGAATGTCAGTTTAGCACTGGCGTGGTCCGGTAAAATAAAACAAAACTGATCAGTCCAGTTAGATTGGAACTGACTGCTTGCTTGCTCAACTTTGCACTTTTTCATGTAGGCCATGTTGTTCTTGGTTTAAGAAAGTTAATGATCATCTGTTACTTACTGGTAATAACAGGTGGAGATGATAGGCAGGTTTAGCTAGCTAGTCAAGGACTGTAGAGGGCACGTACATCTTCTGACATCCACTCACGCTTTACGGTATAGGTCGGAGGTCAAGTGTATGGTGTGGGATGAGGTCAAAATAAAGTAGAGCAGCGCACACTTTATTTCACATGTTGCACAGTTTTATATAACATTCTGACAAGTGTATTAGTGCCAACAGGTCAGAGCAGGCCAGGCATTTGGCTCTTGAGGGCCGCA
The DNA here is from genome assembly GCF_027579695.1 of Neoarius graeffei. NCBI lineage: Eukaryota > Metazoa > Chordata > Actinopteri > Siluriformes > Ariidae > Neoarius > Neoarius graeffei. Next base: position 30,592,639 of record NC_083584.1, on the reverse strand, counting down.
CCTGGCCCGGGGATTGGGGTTCTACACGATGTACTTATTGTTGTCCTATAATTTTTTTTTCCCCCTTTCTTCCTTAATTATTGATGCATGTTTTGTATCTTCTGCGCAAACTGAATGACCCATAAGGGCTTGCGTCTGCTCAGATTCAAATTAATGACATTACATGTCTATAATGTGTATGTAGTCTGAGCTAGCAACACAAAAATATGGTAACATGAGTTATACTTGCATACAGGGTGGTGCGGTGGTTAGCACCGCTGTCTCAGAGCAAGAAGGTTCTGGGTTCAAACCTCATGGCTGACAGGGGCCTTTCTGTGTGGAGTTTGTATGTTCTTTTTGGGTTTCCCCCACAGTTCAAAAGACATGCAGATTAGGTAAAATACCCAGCCACTGGTGTTGCACAATCCAGTGCATACTTAGTGCCAGTCCCAAGTCTGGACAGATTGGGAAGGGTTGCGTCAGGAAGGGCATCCGGTGTAAAAACCTATGCCAAATCAAATATGCGGATCGTGATGATCCGCTGTGGCAACACCTAACGGGAGCAGCCGAAAGAAGTTGTTGTTATACTTGCACACAAAGTACCCACAGTGCAACATGAGTGTTATAAATGTAAATTTGATTAACATTGTAGTTTGAGGGAAATAAAATAACTCATTTGATTGGCATATGGGCTTCATTTAAAAAATAACTGTATTGGAATGTAGCTCCATAATCATTTTAAATACAAATGGACCATGTTCCTATAAGTAGTAGATACCATAATAAAAACACAGTTGCATAAACCCTCCAATATTATCTTGCGTGTTTTGACACGAGCCTTTCATTAATTCTCCTTTACGTATTATAAAGGCACTATGTAGATACCCTTTAAATAAAGTGTTAGCAAAAAAAAAAAAAACAATCCCACTACAACAGTCACCTATATGATCTACAATATACTTTAAATAAAAATCTGAAATGGATTCATTCTTATGCAAAATCTTTCCCCCAGCGTGATATCACAGTCATTACCAGCATGGACATTTGCATGAAAATTGACATTATTATTTTAAATAAAAGACGCCGTAATCTTTCCAATTGTTCCAGGCATTCAGTCTCTGAATATTTCTAATCGGACTGATTCGGATATGATGAAAAATGAGAGAAACCCTGGTGAAAATGACTTTGCCCCAGATCCCCGTGTTAAAATAATCCTGTCCAAATAGGGCTTGGTTTTGAGCATAGTAAAATGTAACAGCTGGTACATAAACTCTTTTTTGCTTTTATTCTTTTGTTTCTGTAACTTTGATTAGAAATGTTTGTGGTTTCCTTGTTGACTTCATCTGAGTAATTTCATGGCACGATCTGGCATGTGCGCCCACACAACACTTTTTCACTGTCTGTTCATTCCTCATGTGTTTGTGTTTAATGGCTGTTGATTAGAAGATCATTAGCTGTGTAAGTTTACGTATACACTCGTATAAATCTATTGTACTTGCATGGGTGTGTTCATATATTTTTTGGGTTCTCTTGAGTCTGGCTTTTCTGAAGCTTTCTTCAGAAGCCTTATGTCATGTCAGTGGTTTTTCCTTGCCATTGCTGCCTCTGGTTTGCTGATTAGGGATCTACTTTATCTGCATACGGATTTCTGTAAAGCTGCTTTGTGATCATGCGATCGTTAAAAGCACTATACAAATTGAATTAAACGTTAAAACTTTGCACCGTGCAGAAAATGTCTCTCCACCCAACTGCCCTTAAAGAAGTCTCTTCTCATTCTGACTTCCTCTTTATCCTTAAAATCCCTCTTCCATCGTTTTTACTTGAAGAGCTCTACTCAATCTGCATCTGTCCATCATGTATTCATCGAGCCGCTCTTAAATGTAAATTACTTTGCTCACTCTCGCTCTGTCTTTCTGTACTTCCTTCTCTATTTAAAGCTTAGCAAAGAAATCTATTAAACTGCAACCAGGGTCCCTACATAAGAAACCTCGCTTGTAAAACCTTGTTTTATTATTTGTTTACACCTCGAAAATAACCAGCATGCTTGATTTCTTCTGACATCTTGTATGCACACACAGATGGTTGGCGGTTCCACCGTCTGGCTGCTCACAGCCGCTCGGTTTGCGTGTGTATATAGATAAATAAGCCTCAGTCGGTTGGGTGTATTTGTTAGGTGGATGATGCTATAGAGAAAGAACGTAATGAGCAGTCTGTTTGTATTAAATCCTGTTCTCGGCTCAGGCCATGGGAGAGCTTGAGCGGGCTGCAAAGTGTCACTGCGGATGATTCAGCACGACTCGGCAGATCCCAGACTCTCCACTCTTTGCCACGTTGCCAGGATGCTATTCTCAGCAATTAGGCTTTGGATGGAGGCACCAGAGCAAGTGCCAGCCGTCAGCCTATGTGTGAGCAGCGCTGACACTTTGTGCCAGCCTTCTGTCCAGTGTTGGAGGTGCCAGGCAGGGCTTAGAGAGTCTTCATGCCAGTTAGATTTATTCAGCCAGCAGGCCAATAGCACCTCTGAAGTCTCGCCTTTTATATGTACATCTGTACTACAGGCCAAAGTTGTGGAAGCAAATAAGTCGTTTCTAAAGCTTCATTATTTTTTTTAAATGATTTTTTAACACATTATTATTGACACACAGAAAAGGTGTGCTGCAAAAAATGGTGATCGCAAAATGATACCTATTTTGAAAAGCATTTCTGATAATATCATGGGAAATGTGTGTGCCTCTGTAACACTGAGCAAATCAGTCATTACACAGTAACTATTTCAATGTCAATAGTTATTTATTTCTTTTTAAAATGTCACGGACGTATAAAAGTTCATCTCATCTCATTATCTCTAGCCGCTTTATCCTTCTATAGGGTCGCAGGCAAGCTGGAGCCTATCCCAGCTGACTACGGGCGAAAGGCGGGGTACACCCTGGACAAGTCGCCAGGTCATCACAGGGCTGACACATAGACACAGACAACCATTCACACTCACATTCACACCTACGCTCAATTTAGAGTCACCAGTTAACCTAACCTGCATGTCTTTGGGGGAAACCGGAGCACCCGGAGGAAACCCACGCGGACACTGGGAGAACATGCAAACTCCACACAGAAAGGCCCTCGCCGGCCCCGGGGCTCGAACCCAGGACCTTCTTGCTGTGAGGCGACAACGCTAACCACTACACCACCGTGCCGCCCCGTATAAAAGTTATGAGCAAAAATCTAATAATTGACAATTAGAAATAGTCATGCAGTTTGCGTCTCTTAATGTCTAGAGGAGATTTTGATGGATGCAGAATTTTAGCCAAAACAAATTAAGAATGGAGTTCGTTTGATCAGTGTTAATAAACATTACACAGCATCTTTTTCTAACATCTCTTTTTTGAATATTTTAGAAGAAATATCCTGTTTGTTTTTACAAATTTACTATTGCTTCCAACATTCTGTATGTGCACGGAGATGAAAAGCTACTCATCAGTGATTCATGAAAGTATTACATTGTTGGGAATAATGTTTAATAAATAATCATTTGTAACACAGAGATCAGTAGTGAATACCAGTTGAATCTCTCTCTCTCTCTCTCTCTCTCTCTCTCTCTCTCTCTCTCACACACTCTCTTTCTCTCTCTTCCCCCCCTTAGATAAGTTCTGGTATTGTCGATTGTCACCCAATCATAAAGTACTGCACTATGGGGACCTGGAGGAGAGTCCTCAGGGAGAGGTGCCTCATGATTCTCTACAGGACAAATGTAAGTACAGCTGAGTGCATCACTGTAGTGCAGAGCCGTTACTCCAGAAGCCTAGAGCAGACCTGGATCATAACTCATTGCCACTTTTCCTTCTCGACAGTGCCCGTGGCTGATATTAAAGCTGTTGTCACCGGTAAGGACTGTCCACACATGAAGGAGAAGGGAGCTCTGAAGCAGAACAAGGTGAGTGAGAGCGTATATGCTGGAGGAGACTTATTGTACTGATCAGTGTCTGCCCATGCCCACTGTGCATCATTTAGTTGAGAAACAGCTTTTTGGTCCCAAAGCTGTTTAACTGTTAGGCCATGGCTTCCACCAACATGAGTGTGTGGATAGATCTGTGACGGTGAGCTGGGAGTCCCATCCAAGGTGCTTTTCTGCTTCATGCCCAGTGTATCCAGGATAGGCTTTAGATCCATCATGACCAGGATAAAGCAGTTACTGTAGATGAAATGAATGGATGAATGAACACCGACTACTTCAATGTAAAGCTTTCAGTACAGCTGTGAGACTCCAAATCCACCTTGCTTTCTATTTTTGACCTCATAAATGGTGTTATTTTGCTTTAAATAACAAAAAATGGTGAGGACTCTGTGTACTCAGGTGAATTCAGCCGCCTCAGGCTTTCCCCCGGGTCCCACAGGCTGACTCATGAAAGACAAATTTAGCATGAAAAACAAAGCCGCATTGTGCTGCTCTGTCAACTATGTTTATGGTTTTATCACTGAGGATGCAGCAGGAAGAATGGCTGAGGGGCACAGAGCGCACCGTGGCACACTACTGCCTCTGCTCAGGGAGATGGAACACAAACACACCCAGATGGTATCACTCATTCTGAACAATAAGACAGACCAGTCTGTGGCAATTCCTGTACACAATAAGACTGCCTCCTACAGAGTTCCTGTCGAACTACATAGAAAAGCCAAGCAATGAATGGTGACTTTGTCAATGATTATCATATTGAATCCATTAATGAACGACACATCGCACGTTTTTGAACAGTTTATAGTGTTTTAAGATTTAATGTTGTGGAATGTCTGAGAGACAAGTTAGTTCCTGTTCTCACTTATGTTACAACTGCAATAAGCTTGCACTTTCTCTCTCTCTCTGTCTCACACACACACACACACACACACACACATATACAAACGCAAAGTGTGGCCTGTCATTTTACAGAGAAGAAGAAAACAAAGCGTAACCGAGACCGACAGTGCTTACATCTGAGACTCTTTACATATACTGTTAAATAAATGTCTTTAAACTTTGCATCAATGATTTTAACACATTAATAATTTTTGCTTTATTAAACAACCTGTTTTTAAATCCGTTTATTATTCGTCTTATGTGGCGTGTCTGCTATAGAAGTCCCTTTATATGAGCTGTCACTCTGAGACCATTAATATAAACCTATCATGCACGTTACAGTCAGAGCTTCCTGTGCTGTTATATGAAAATAAACACCTCCTGACCAGTCAGATTCAAGAATTCAACCACACTGTGTGTCTACACACGAGTTTTAGCTGTTGCTGTATGTGAGGCAACAGTGGTGCTGCTGCCTCACAGCTTCATTACTTTGTATTTATCTCTCGTGTCTGTTTGGGTTTCTGTACTGTGATCTGGACTGGTTACTCTAATAGGCCCTAGGAGTGAGAATAGCGACTGTATTTGATAAACTGATCAAGTCGTTGAACATACAAGCGTTGAGAGCTGCAATAGATTCAGGGCTTTCTGGGGCTTACACATGCAGTGAGCACAAAGGCAAGTGAACCATTAAGGGTAAAGTGAAATTTTGTTGACTTGACAGTAGCATCACTAATCAAAACCTAGATTTGAAGCATGGCATATGTTCTTTTATTCTATCCACATTCACTGGATATGAGCAATCGCGCGCTCTGATTGGCTATTCTACTACTAGACTATCAGCTCATATCCTGTGAGTACAGGAAAACAAAATGGTGGAGCGTGTTGCTGAATCAATTGAGGATGAAATAAAAACTCGACTCGAAAACAAAACCCCAAAAATACAAAAAAGCAACAAAATATGGAATAAAAATATTTGATGGTAAGAACATATCTTTTTTTTTTTTTCCAAGAATTATTATTTTAGCATTTTTCACAAATTGCTTCTGTCATTTTGCTGGTTTGTTTACATTCTAAGCGGAAATGATTTTGTCGGACGTTTTGTATAAAGTTTTTATTTATCGAATTTGCTAAAACTAAAAATGCTCTGTTTCTCAAAATCCAGTGACTGTGGATAGAATAAAACAGTTATCCCACTCAATCTCGTCGTACATGGCTTATAGCCAATTCAGTGCTACGCACCTCGTCGGCTATCAGCTCATGTACTACTCGTGGAATAACTGTTAAAGCTAGAAGGCCTTTTGATTTCATAAAATCGGTGAAATTTAGTTCCCTCTGAAATTTGGTCATTGTGATGTTTATTTCTGCAATATCTAAAAAAAAAATCAGGCCATTCTGTGGCTGGGAACTTATTTAACTTGAGGGGATTCCCTAACAAATAATGTGTATGAAATTGTTCACTTTGCGCAGTCAAGCAGACAGAGGAAGTCTGTGTGCACATGTGCAGGTTTACCTTCTTTTTCTTCTTCTTTTGGGTTTTACAGCAGCTGGCATCCACAGTGTTGCATTACTGCCATCTACAGGTTTACCTTGACCGTGCACTGACAGTTCCATCATTCTGTTGCTAAATGAACAGCTGATCACACCGAGGTGCTCGCTGACCGCCGATATTTATTAGTTTGGTCCTGCGTTTCCTTTCCTTCGCAACACAACGTCTTTTCTTCTCGCTTTCTGTTACTGTAGTCGGTCTTTCACCTTTCATTCACACACTCACATCCTCCATTGTTCTCTCCTGTTTCAAATTTGTATCCCACGATGCCTTGCACGAACAGGGAAAGCCCACCACGTGATGCATGACGTAAGTATCTTGAATTGGGTCATGCTGAAGAAGGAAAAAATAGCGGCGAATTTAGGGCCACTAAACAAAAATTATTGGATGTCGGGAAAATTATTTTTATGACCTACACTTGAAAAAGCTGAAGGCAGTCTACTTTTAAGTATTGCTCACTTCCACTTGAATCTGGGTTGTTGTTTTTTTCTTTCCAAAATCTGTTAACAGAAATTTGTCCCAGAGTACAAAAGTGTGTACCTGCACTTGTCAGTTTATAGCCAGACTGTACCAGGGTTCTCTACTACCACTGAGTGCAAAAGTTTGTCCCCCCATTTTTTAAATAGAAAATGGGCAAATGTCTCATCTCATCTCATTATCTCTAGCCGCTTTATCCTGTTCTACAGGGTCGCAGGCAAGCTGGAGCCTATCCCAGCTGACTACGGGCGAAAGGTGGGGTACACCCTGGACAAGTCGCCAGGTCATCACAGGGCTGACACATAGACAACCATTCACACTCGCATTCACACAAACGGTCAATTTAGAGTCACCAGTTAACCTAACCTGCATGTCTTTGGACTGTGGGGGAAACCGGAGCACCCGGAGGAAACCCACGTGGACACGGGGAGAACATGCAAACTCCGCACAGAAAGGCCCTCGCCGGCCACGGGGCTCAAACCCGGACCTTCTTGCTGTGAGGCGACAGTGCTAACCACTACACCACCATGCCGCCATGGGCAAATGTACTTCTGTTTAACAATTTATCACAAAAGATTTTTTAAATCTAATGAAATACAACACAAAGAATAAATAAAACTCATTTGAAAAGAATCATAAGTTTTGAAGAAGCATTACAAAATCTGAACAGACAAGTTATTAAATTACACAATTTTTATTGATACCATTTTGAGTTATTTGTTTCATTCATTCATTTGTTCATCTTCACGAAACTCTTGAACCAGTCATATTTGCCACCCAATTTGAGTTATTTTCTTACTATTAATACCTTAACATATACTTTTAAGCCATTAACAGCAACTATGAGAAACAGGAAACCTAGAAAATCAATTCTATTCCCACCTCAAGCAATTTAAAATCCTGCACCAGTTGAACACTTAAAGAATAAAAAGGATTTGTGGCACAAATTGGTGGTTTAAAAGTCAGGTTTGTCTGACATAAGAGTAGTTTTGTATTCAGAAACACTTGCCCGGTGGTAGCTGGTTTCCTTGACAGTGATCCGAAAAACATTTGTCTTGTGCAATCTGTCAGGAGCTGAGGAGCATCTCGTTACATTAAAGCACTGAAACACTCCCTGTGTTGGCTGTTCACTGATTCCCAGCAGAAGTTGGGGCATGCACACACACACACACACACTGTGACAGGATAAGCCATCTGTTGTAGTATATGCAGAGGAGATGTATAAATGGCTCAGAAACATAAACTGATTTCTTTTCCCGCTGTTTCTCTCTCGTTCTTAGGAAGTGCTGGAGTTGGCCTTTTCTATCCTCTATGAGTCTGATGAGTATTTAAACTTCATTGCTCCTGACAAGCATGAGGTAAACCATATCACAGTGTGAAAAAAATGACTTTCATCTACTTTGCCTTTTAAAAGTTTCACAATTTCAATAACAATGTGCATTTGAAAAATGTCGTGTTTTATACTAGTAGTAGCAATGACGGGCCATTTTTAAATCTAGTTGTGATCAAGGAGTGTGGCATATCAAAAGAAAGAGTATGAAGTTCTGAATTCAAAACTGGTTTTATTTTCCCCCTAGGTTAAACAAAACAGAAGTTACAGCTGTTTGACATTTTCAGTTATTTTAAATTAAATTTTTTTTTTTCCATCAGCCTTATTTGGCTGCTTCCAGCAATGTACATCCATCTTGAGAAAGTAAAGTAAAACACCTTCAGGAGCAATTCTTGTGCCCAAAACATCGATCAGTTGCTCAGAGTTTAAAAATAACCTTTTGTTCCAGTATTTTTTTATTTATTTTGAAATTTAATTGCATTTATTTGCATAGTGAGATGGCGTAAACTACAACCCCGATTCCAAAAAAGTTGTGACAAAGTACAAATTGTAAATAAAAACGGAATGCAATGATGTGGAAGTTTCAAAATTCCATATTTTATTCAGAACAGAACATAGATGACATATCAGATGTTTAAACTGAGAAAATGTATCATTTAAAGAGAAAAATTAGGTGATTTTAAATTTCATGACAACACCACATCTCAAAAAAGTTGGGACAAGGCCATGTTTCCCACTGTGAGACATCCCCTTTTCTCTTTACAACAGTCTGTAAACGTCTGGGGACTGAGGAGACAAGTTGCTCAAGTTTAGGGATAGGAATGTTAGCCCATTCTTGTCTAATGTAGGATTCCAGTTGCTCAACTGTCTTAGGTCTTTTTTGCCGTATCTTCCATTTATGATGCGTCAAATGTTTTCTATGAGTGAAAGATCTGGACTGCAGGCTGGCCAGTTCAGTACCCGGACCCTTCTTCTACGCAGCCATGATGCTGTAATTGATGCAGTGTGTGGTTTGGCATTGTCATGTTGGAAAATGCAAGGTCTTCCCTGAAAGAGACGTCGTCTGGATGGGAGCATATGTTGCTCTAGAACCTGGATATACCTTTCAGCATTGATAGTGTCTTTCCAGATGTGTAAGCTGCCCATGCCACATGCACTAATGCAACCCCATACCATCAGAGATGCAGGCTTCTGAACTGAGCGCTGATAACAACTTGGGTCGTCCTTCTCCTCTTTAGTCCGAATGACAAGGCGTCCCTGATTTCCATAAAGAACTTCAAATTTTGATTCGTCTGACCACAGAACAGTTTTCCACTTTGCCACAGTCCATTTTAAATGAGCCTTGGCCCAGAGAAGACGTCTGCGCTTCTGGATCATGTTTGGATACGGCTTCTTTTTTGAAATATAGAGTTTTAGCTGGCAACGGCGGATGGCACGGTGAATTGTGTTCACAGATAATGTTCTCTGAAAATATTCCTGAGCCCATTTTGTGATTTCCAATACAGAAGCATGCCTGTATGTGATGCAGTGCCGTCTAAGGGCCCGAAGATCACGGGCACCCAGTATGGTTTTCCGGCCTTGACCCTTACGCACAGAGATTCTTCCAGATTCTCTGAATCTTTTGATGATATTATGCACTGTAGATGATGATATGTTCAAACTCTTTGCAATTTTACACTGTCGAACTCCTTTCTGATATTGCTCCACTATTTGTCGGCGCAGAATTAGGGGGATTGGTGATCCTCTTCCCATCTTTACTTCTGAGAGCCGCTGCCACTCCAAGATGCTCTTTTTATACCCAGTCATGTTAATGACCTATTGCCAATTGACCTAATGAGTTGCAATTTGGTCCTCCAGCTGTTCCTTTTTTGTACCTTTAACTTTTCCAGCCTCTTATTGCCCCTGTCCCAACTTTTTTGAGATGTGTTGCTGTCAAGAAATTTCAAATGAGCCAATATTTGGCATGAAATTTCAAAATGTCTCACTTTTGACATTTGATATGTTGTCTATGTTCTATTGTGAATACAACATCAGTTTTTGAGATTTGTAAATTATTGCATTCCGTTTTTATTTACAATTTGTACTTTGTCCCAACTTTTTTGGAATTGGGGTTGTAATAAGCTCATTCTGATATGTTACTGTTTCTCTCGTAAGCCAGTACACAGGGACTTTTTTTTTTATGATCCAGATTACAAAAATGTGTGTAATTGTTGACGTGATGTTTTCTATGAGGAGAGTTTATTTAGCGTTTGTGTAATGAGTCTCCAGTGTCAACAGGTGAAACTGTTCCTTTAAATTTGTTGACATGGGAAAGTCTTCAGGAGAGAGCGTTCAATAGCATAAGTTATTCCTAGAATAATTCTCATACAGATGTAGAAATACTTCTCTGTACCTTTAAGTTTCTTGGAGTCCACGACCTCGATGTGAGCATCCAGCTCTTCCACAGCTTTCATGCAGAGAGCCTTGGCTAGAGAAGTCTTACCACTACCCTTTACAGATGAACAGAGAGAAATATATATTATTTACCAGCTGGGAGGTCTGTATCGTGAAATACCATGACCTCAGCCTTGAAAATACTGACCTCGGCCCAGAGGCCTCGGTCAGTATTTTCAAGACCTCAGTCACGGTATTTCACGATACGGACCTCCCAGCTGGTAAGTAATATATTTATTTTTTTAAATTATTGCATTCAGTTTTTATTTACAATTTTTTCTTTGTCCCAACTTTTTTGGAATCGGGGTTTTACTCAAATCAGTTTCAGCAGCTGAGCAATGGCATGACCAGAACCGCTGATTGTAGGTATTTTGTTGGCCATTATACTGAATCATTCAAACCCAACTAAAGATCATTAAGGGTAATAACAATCTATAGAGATTCCTTTTAAAGTTTTAAAGTATTAAATCTGTCCTTTCTGACTGTATTCTCTTCTCTATACTCGCCTACACTACCGTTCAAAAGTTTGGGGTCACCCAGACAATTTAGTGTTTTCCATGAAAAGTCACACTTTTATTTACCACCATAAGTTGTAAAATGAATAGAAAATATATTTTTCTGGCCATTTTGAGCATTTAATCGACCCCACAAATGTGATGCTCCAGAAACTCAATCTGCTCAAAGGAAGGTCAGTTTTATAGCTTCTCTAAAGAGCTCAACTGTTTTCAGCTGTGCTAACATGATTGTACAAGGGTTTTCTAATCCTCCATTAGCCTTCTGAGGCAATGAGCAAACACATTGTACCATTAGAACACTGGAGTGAGAGTTGCTGGAAATGGGCCTCTATACACCTATGTTGCACCAAAAACCAGACATTTGCAGCTAGAATAGTCATTTACCACATTAGCAATGTACAGAGTGGATTTCTGATTAGTTTAAAGTGATCTTCATTGAAAAGAACAGTGCTTTTCTTTCAAAAATAAGGACATTTCAAAGTGACCCCAAACTTTTGAACGGTAGTGTAATTGGCATACAGACGCCCCTTATTGCATGTGGTGGCACAACAAGGCAAAAGGTGGCAGCACAGTTCTACACAGGTTACTTTTCAGAGGGCAGCGCTCGAAAGCGCTATGTATTACATGTTTTTAATCAAATGTATCTTCTTCAAAACAATATGATTAACATCCCTCAACCTTCTCTTTTTTTCTTCTATCCTCCAGAATCCAATATTTTTATTGTTTTCCATAGAAGGATACACATCTATTGACCGTGACTAGAACTTCCGCTGTCTCTGGACGGCTTCTGTTTTGACCAAAATTACAGCGAAAAGGCCCACCAGGAGTCATGATTATTCCCGACCTCTGGTATCGAATTCGGCCAGTTTCGACCAACAGAAAGCGAGCTAGAGTCTAGCATTACAGGGGTGGCACGTCATTGGCTTTCAATCAAAATCCAACATGGTCACGCCCAGCGGTTTCACCGTCAACATTCAGAAAAAAGATCGCCATGTCAAAAGTAATCAGTATCGTGCAAATCTGAGTGCACATTCTGAAAATTCGGGGGGGTTCTTATACCCAACTCTAGAGAAGATGAACATACTTTTTATGTTGGTACACAGTGAGTGAAAATTTGAAATTTACTATGTAAACGGATAGGCGCTTCCCGCACGGCAAGCGCTGCTGGCATTGCTACTAGTAGTGATAGTTAAAACACATCAAATGCTACTCATTTACTAGGGCCCATTATATATATGATCGTTTATTTATATTGATCAAACCTATTGTAAATATGGTTAAGTGCAAAAGTTTGCATCCCCCATGGTTTTTTCAATATGGAAAACGTATGTACATTTTACAATTTCTCTGCAAAAAAAAAAAAACATTCCGTAATCACAGATAATCTAAAACACAATGCAGACTAGTTTGAAGAGAGATTTCACCATGAGTCTCTGGAGGTTTCAGAAAGACGTCATACAGTAAATACATCTTGCAAAGTTAGAACAGGGTTGTGGGGCGTGGCCGAGATGGGGCTGAATATTACTAAGGGGCTCTAAAAGTGCTTACATGATTTGGAGGCAGTTATAAAGGCAAATGGTGGACATAATGTATTCTTAGAGAATATTTATATCACAGCCTTAAAGGGAGATGCAAACTTTTGAACTTTTTGCAATTAATTTTGCTCTATGTGACCATCTGCGTTGCTTGAAACACAAGAAAAATCTTTGAAACTCAACACTCTAAATGCCTTGCTGCACAAGAAGACGTCACAAGAAATGAAGCCCTCATTTCATTCTGAGGATGCGCAAACTTTTGCACTCGACTGTAGATTAATGTGTAAAGTGTGTTTGTGTTTCAGTACTGTGTGTGGACAGACGGGCTGAACGCTCTTTTGGGGAAGGAGATGACCAGTGAATTCACTCGCTCCGACTTGGACACTCTTCTGAACATGGAGATGAAGCTCCGCCTCCTGGACCTGGAGAACATCCAGATTCCAGAGGCCCCGCCCCCTATCCCAAAAGAACCTAGTAATTATGACTTTGTCTATGACTGCAACTAAAGCCCTCCACTGGACCAAGTTTTTTGTTTGTTTGTTTGTTTTTTACATGCAGACTGGAAGAAAAAAAAACTTTTAGGAAACAAAAAAGAACAACGGATCGATTTTTATTTCTTTTTGCTTAATTCTTTTTTTTTTTTTTTTAATTGCCTTTCCCAGTGTGTTTATCAAACTCAGTTTGCTTTACAGCTTTCTGACATGTGTCCCTTATGGTTGGATTCTCAAGTCCAGAACCTGCACCTCATAAAAATTTCAGTTAACTTTGTAGTAACTACACACACACACACACCTGGTTTAAAGATGGTCATAATGCTTGTCCTTTCAGTTTTGATTTCCATCCATGCTGTTTGAGGTGAGAGCCCCGCTGCTGAGTGTGTCGAGCCTGGGGACTTTGGCCTTTAGCACTTCCTACAGCAGACGTCTGTCTCACACAGGCAGCAGCTAACGGCACAGAAAAGGCAGACTAGTTATAGTGTCCAAGTCCATCGCCATCAGCGTACCCTGTCTGTGCTTCACAAACGATAGACTGTTACCTGAACTCCTGTATCATAGTAGCCCTGACCTGAGTCTGTCCTCCCCTTAGTGGTCTAGCCAGCCTGTGGGACTGTAACCTGAAAATCCAAATCCAACGCTCGCTTCTATTTGATGCCCACCAGACTTGTGGTAGACTGCTGTAACATTCCAAAGCAATATATTGAGCTTCTGTTTTTGTAACATGGTGTAAACTTTAGTGATATTTGTGCAGCCAAGTAGTCAGCATTCTGTTTCATTTGTGTCAGTTAAGAGATTTTTTTTTTTTAGGAACATGATAAATTTGATCATTGATGTTAATTTAAGTTAAATGATAAATACTCTGTGTTTTATCATTAATTATTTTTTTATCCCTTCAGATGTTTATGTATTTTAGAGCCCTACACCATGCTGTTTACATTAAAGATCAATTCCAATTCAGCTTTCTGATTGCATTTCTATTCGATAACACTTTGGAAATCTGGCCGTTCTTTTTACAACTCTGTGGAAACAACAAGCCGTAATGTATAGTTGCAATTTCTAACACTTTAGCTTTGCATTAGTCACCTTGCTCAAGGGCACAGTGGGCGCAGCAGTAGGCTTTTATCAGCTGGGATCAAACCCATTACCCTTTTTACAGTTCACTGCCTGTACTTCTGTGAATGCAAGGCCTTATTACGTGGCGAAGTAATTGGGGGGAAAAAAGCAACTTAGTTTTGGTAAAGTAAAACGAGTTCATTCAAGAAAGTACAATTGCATGCAGAAGTTTGCATGGTTTCTGATGGGGGTGGAGCGTAATACCACTGTCTGTATCTGTTTAGTGCTTCAAATATTCTTAATTGGGATTTAAACCCGAAGTGGGCGTGACCTCGGCCTAAGGGTGTCCAATCTTATCCACAAAGCACCAGTGTTGGGTGCATGTTTTCATTTCAGTCAAGTAGGAGCCGTACAATGTGTTTAATTAGTTTATCTTGGCTTTCAGTAGACTATCAGGTGTGGCTTCTGCTTGGTTGGAATGAAAACCTGCACCTACACTGGCCCTTTCTGGAGAAGATTGAATGCCCCTGCCAAAGCCAGAAGTTAATAATAATAATAATAATTAAAGCCGCAAGCGGCCTCGACGGGCCCTCGCGCCAGCGGCCAGGGGGGGCGGGGGCATGCGTCCCCGCGAAATACCGTAAAGAGTTTGCTTGCCAAGTTTGACCAATCAGAAGCTGCAATATCATTTGTGCCATAACCAGCACCCCCGGGGCGAAAGTGCACAAAATTTGGCGTATATGTCAGGTGAGCTATGAAGAGTTTGCGTATGAAGTTTGATGACAATTGAGTAAATAGAAGATGAGATATAGATTTTTGAAGAATAAATTTTTTGGTTTTTCCCATGTCAGAAGGTGGCGCTATGCTGTACATGAGCGATTATGAGTTGGAAAAATAAGTGTCTACAACAGGAACGCACTATCACAAGGTAGTGGTGTGAAGGAAAAGCATTATGGAATTATTTACCAAAAACCCGTTTTGGAGCAATTGCGTCGGCCAAAAACAGCGCCCCCCATGGACGAAAATTCCCAAAATGCGGTATACATGACATGGGAGGTAGTAAGAGGGTGGCTGTGAAGTTTGACCAAATTTGAGGAAAGATTGGATTTTTTGCCCAAAAATAGCGCCCCCAGTGGCGAAATATCACAGAAATTGGGTAACATGTCAGAAGCCCAATGAGTGATTTGCTTGTGAAGTATGAGCAGTTTTGAGCAATTAGAAGATTTGTTATGAATTTTTTAGCATGTAAAATTTTGAAGTGAAAATTGATTGACGTATAACTTCTGAACGGTTTATCCTACGTGAAACGTATTTAGTAACTTTTGTCAGCCATGTCTGTAGATGATGTGTATCAATTTTGGTGACATTCCCATGAACGGTCTAGGAGGAGTTGCGCCGTCTTCGTGGCCATGCATTTCGCACAAAAGTGAAATTACCTCACTTCCTGTTGGGCGTGGCTAATGCATTGGCATTACATTTTTGTCCGACTTAGTGAGATACATATGCATACCAAATGGCATGCCACTACTACAAACTATATGGCAACCAGGCACCTTAATGCGGGAGGCCAAAATCACAACGACTTAGGGGGCGCTATAGAGGCCCTGAGCCCCGGCCAAGTTTGGGCTTTTGGTTCTGAGTAGCGGTGGCAATTCTCGGAACTGGTGCCAAATTTCGTGCGTTTTCGCCCATGGCAAGCGCCCCGAAAATGGCCCAACAGCGGAGAAAAATAAAGAAGAAGAAGAAGAAGAATAATTAAAGCCGCAAGCGGCCTCGACGGGCCCTCGCGCCAGCGGCCAAGGGGGGCAGGGGCATGCGTCCCCGCGAAATACCTTCCACAGCTTCTTTGGCAAGAGACATTACTCCCACAATGGTGACAAAGCACAGAATTGGACACAGAGTACACGGTGCGCTGAGATGTTGTCATGGACAGAACATTTTATGCCATGGCTTCCCAACCAAATTAATGTATTTACCTCATCAGTCACCAAGCTATAGCTACATAGGATTGTCTACCGTTAGACATCTATTAGTCTGTATGTAACGCTACAACACTTGCTCCCGACTGCCTACCCATTCCCCACAAGTCATGTGTGTTTAAGGCAACCAAAACAACATACTCCTGGTGCCTCATGATTGTAAACACCTCTCCTGCAACTGCTACAGTGCAATGAGCGCCCCCAGTGGTCCACAAGTCATGTGTGTTTAAGGCAACCAAAACAACATACTCCTGGTGCCTCATGATTGTAAACACCTCTCCTGCAACTGCTACAGCGCAATTAGCGCCCCCAGTGGTGAAAGTTCACCAAATTTGGTATACATGTCAAGGGACCTATGAAGAGTTGTTTTGTAAAGTTTGATCAAGTTTGACCAATCAGAAGCCGAGATATAAATTGTTGCCTGAAAACAGCGCCCCCAGTGGCAAAAGTTCACAACATTTGGCACATATGTCAGGTGACCTGTTAAGAGTGTGCGTATCAAGTTTGATCAAGATTGAGAAAATAGAAGATGAGATATTGATTTTTGAAGAATAAATTTTTTGGTTTCTCCCATGTCAGTAGGTGGCGCTATGCTACAACACTTGCTCCCGACTGCCTACCCATTCCCCACAAGTCATGTGTGTTTAAGGCAACCAAAACAACATACTCCTGGTGCCTCATGATTGTAAACACCTCTCCTGCAACTGCTACAGTGCAATGAGCGCCCCCAGTGGTCCACAAGTCATGTGTGTTTAAGGCAACCAAAACAACATACTCCTGGTGCCTCATGATTGTAAACACCTCTCCTGCAACTGCTACAGCGCAATTAGCGCCCCCAGTGGTGAAAGTTCACCAAATTTGGTATACATGTCAAGGGACCTATGAAGAGTTGTTTTGTAAAGTTTGATCAAGTTTGACCAATCAGAAGCCGAGATATAAATTGTTGCCTGAAAACAGCGCCCCCAGTGGCAAAAGTTCACAACATTTGGCACATATGTCAGGTGACCTGTTAAGAGTGTGCGTATCAAGTTTGATCAAGATTGAGAAAATAGAAGATGAGATATTGATTTTTGAAGAATAAATTTTTTGGTTTCTCCCATGTCAGTAGGTGGCGCTATGCTACAACACTTGCTCCCGACTGCCTACCCATTCCCCACAAGTCATGTGTGTTTAAGGCAACCAAAACAACATACTCCTGGTGCCTCATGATTGTAAACACCTCTCCTGCAACTGCTACAGCGCAATGAGCGCCCCCAGTGGTGAAAGTTCACCAAATTTGGTATACATGTCAAGGGAGCTATGACGAGTTGTTTTGTAAAGTTTGATCAAGTTTGACCAATCAGAAGCCGAGATATAAATTGTTGCCTGAAAACAGCGCCCCCAGTGGCAAAAGTTCACAAAATTTGGCACATATGTCAGGTGACCTGTTAAGAGTGTGTGTATCAAGTTTGATCAAGATTGAGTAAATAGAAGATGAGATATTGATTTTTGAAGAATAAATTTTTTGGTTTCTCCCATGTCAGTAGGTGGCGCTATGCTGCACATGAGCGATTATGAGTTGGAAAAATAAGTGTCTACAACAGCAACGTACTATCACAAGGTAGTGGTGTGAAGGAGAAGCATTATGGAATTATTTACCAAAAACCTGTTTTGGAGCAATTGCGTTGGCCAAAAACAGCGCCCCCCATGGACGAAAATTCCCAAAATGAGGTGTACATGACATGGGAGGTAGTAAGAGGGTGGCCGTGAAGTTTGACCAAATTTGAGGAAAGATTGGATTTTTTGCCCAAAAATAGCGCCCCCAGTGGCGAAATATCACAGAAATTGGGTAACATGTCAGAAGCCCAATGAGTGATTAGCGTGTGAAGTATGAGCAGTGTTGAGCAATTAGAAGATTTGTTATGAATTTTTTAGCATGTAAAATTTTGAAGTGAAAATTGATAGACGTATAACTTCTGAACGGTTTATCCTACGTGAAACGTATTTAGTAACTTTTGTCACCCATGTCTGTAGATGATGTGTATCAATTTTGGTGACATTCCTATGAACGGTCTAGGAGGAGTTGCGCCGTCTTCGTGGCCATGCATTTCACACAAAAGTGAAATTACCTCACTTCCTGTTGGGCGTGGCTAATGCATTGGCATTACATTTTTGTCCGGCTTAGTGAGCTACATATGCATACCAAATGGCATGCCACTACTACAAACTATATGGCAACCAGGCACCTTAATGCGGGAGGCCAAAATTACAACGACTTAGGGGGCGCTATAGAGGCCCTGAGCCCCGGCCAAGTGTGGGCTTTTGGTTCTGAGTAGCGGTGGCAATTCTCGGAAGTGGCGCCAAATTTCGCGCGTTTTCGCCCATGGCAAGCGCCCCGAAAATGGCCCAACAGCGGAGAAAAATAAAGAAGAAGAATAATTAAAGCCGCAAGCGGCCTCGACGGGCCCTCGCGCCAGCGGCCAAGGGGGGCGGGGGCATGCGTCCCCGCGAAATACCTTCCACAGCTTCTTTGGCAAGAGACATTACTCCCACAATGGTGACAAAGCACAGAATTGGACACAGAGTACACGGTGCGCTGAGATGTTGTCATGGACAGAACATTTTATGCCATGGCTTCCCAACCAAATTAATGTATTTACCTCATCAGTCACCAAGCTATAGCTACATAGGATTGTCTTCTGTTAGACATCTATTAGTCTGTATGTAACGCTACAACACTTGCTCCCGACTGCCTACCCATTCCCCACAAGTCATGTGTGTTTAAGGCAACCAAAACAACATACTCCTGGTGCCTCATGATTGTAAACACCTCTCCTGCAACTGCTACAGCGCAATGAGCGCCCCCAGTGGTCCACAAGTCATGTGTGTTTAAGGCAACCAAAACAACATACTCCTGGTGCCTCATGATTGTAAACACCTCTCCTGCAACTGCTACAGCGCAATGAGCGCCCCCAGTGGTGAAAGTTCACCAAATTTGGTATACATGTCAAGGGACCTATGAAGAGTTGTTTTGTAAAGATTGATCAAGTTTGACCAATCAGAAGCCGAGATATAAATTGTTGCATGAAAACAGCGCCCCCAGTGGCAAAAGTTCACAAAATTTGGCAAATATGTCAGGTGACCTGTTAAGAGTGTGCGTATCAAGTTTGATCAAGATTGAGAAAATAGAAGATGAGATATTGATTTTTGAAGAATAAATTTTTTGGTTTCTCCCATGTCAGTAGGTGGCGCTATGCTGCACATGAGCGATTATGAGTTGGAAAAATAAGTGTCTACAACAGCAACGTACTATCACAAGGTAGTGGTGTGAAGGAGAAGCATTATGGAATTATTTACCAAAAACCTGTTTCGGAGCAATTGCGTTGGCCAAAAACAGCGCCCCCCATGGACGAAAATTCCCAAAATGAGGTGTACATGACATGGGAGGTAGTAAGAGGGTGGCCGTGAAGTTTGACCAAATTTGAGGAAAGATTGGATTTTTTGCCCAAAAATAGCGCCCCCAGTGGCGAAATATCACAGAAATTGGCTAACATGTCAGATGCCCAATGAGTGATTTGCGTGTGAAGTATGAGCAGTTTTGAGGAATCAGAAGATTTGTTATGAATTTTTAAGCATGTAAAATTTTGCATTGAAAATTGATTGACGTATAACTTCTGAACGGTTTATTCTACGTGAAACGTATTTAGGAACTTTTGTCAGCCATGTCTGTAGATGATGTCTATCAATTTTGGTGTCATTACTATGAACGGTCTAGGAGGAGTTGCGCCGTTTTCGTGGCCATGCATTTCGCACAAAAGTGAAATTACCTTACTTCCTGTTGGGCGTGGCTAATGCATTGGCATTACATTTTTGTCCGGCTTAGTGAGATACATATGCGTACCAAATGGCATGCCACTACTACAAACTACATGGCAACCAGGCACCTTAATGCGGGAGGCCAAAATCACAATGAGTTAGGGGGCGCTATAGAGGCCCTGAGGCCCGCCTGGATCTGGGCTTCTGGTTCTCAGTAGCGGTGGGAGTCTAAGAAAAAGGAGCCAAATTTCGTGCGAAGTGGACCATGGCAAGCGCCCCAAAAAGGGTCTTGTAAAGAGTTTGCTTGCCAAGTTTGACAAATCAGAAGCTGCAATATCATTTCTGCCATAACCCGCACCCCCAGGGGCGAAAGTGCACAAAATTTGGCGTACATGTCAGGTGAGCTATGAAGAGTTTGCGTATCAAGTTTGATGACAATTGAATAAACAGAAGATGAGATATAGATTTTTGAAGAATAAATTTTTTGGTTTTTCCCATGTCAGTAGGTGGCGCTATGCTGTACATGAGTGATTATGAAATGGAAAAATAAGTGCCCACAACAGCAACGCACTATCACAAGGTAGTGGTGTAAAGGAAAAGCATTATGGAATAATTTACCAAAAACCCGTTTTGGAGAAATTGCGTCGGCCAAAAACAGCGCCCCCCATGGACGAAAATTCCCAAAATTTGGTATACATGACATGGGATGTAGTAAGAGGGTGGCCGTGAAGTTTGACCAAATTTGAGGAAAGATTGGATTTTTTGCCCAAAAATAGCGCCCCCAGTGGCGAAATATCACAGAAATTGGGGAACATGTCAGAAGCCCAATGTGTGACTAGCATGTGAAGTATGAGCAGTGTTGAGCAATTAGAAGATTTGTTATGAATTTTTTAGCATGTAAAATTTTGAAGTGAAAATTGATTGACGTATAACTTCTGAACGGTTTATCCTACGTGAAACGTATTTAGTAACTTTTGTCAGCCATGTCTGTAGATGATGTGTATCAATTTTGGTGACATTCCTATGAACGGTCTAGGAGGAGTTGCGCCGTCTTCGTGGCCATGCATTTCACACAAAAGTGAAATTACCTCACTTCCTGTTGGGCGTGGCTAATGCATTGGCATTACATTTTTGTCCGGCTTAGTGAGATACATATGCCTACCAAATGGCATGCCACTACTACAAACTATATGGCAACCAGGCACCTTAATGCGGGAGGCCAAAATCACAACGACTTAGGGGGCGCTATAGAGGCCCTGAGCCCCGGCCAAGTGTGGGCTTTTGGTTCTGAGTAGCGGTGGCAATTCTCGGAAGTGGCGCCAAATTTCGAGCGTTTTCGCCCATGGCAAGCGCCCCGAAAATGGCCCAACAGCGGAGAAAAATAAAGAAGAAGAATAATTAAAGCCGCAAGCGGCCTCGACGGGCCCTCGCGCCAGCGGCCAAGGGGGGCGGGGGCATGCGTCCCTGCGAAAAACCTTCCACAGCTTCTTCGGCAAGAGACATTACTCCCACAATGGCGACAAAGCACAGAATTGGACACAGAGTACACGGTGCGCTGAGATGCTGTCATTGACAGAACATTTAATGCCATGGCTTCCCAACCAAATTAATGTATTTACCTCATCAGTCACCAAGCTATAGCTACATAGGATTGTCTTCTGTTAGACATCTATTAGTCTGTATGTAACGCTACAACACTTGCTCCCGACTGCCTACCCATTCCCCACAAGTCATGTGTGTTTAAGGCAACCAAAGCAACATACTCCGGGTGCCTCATGATTGTAAACACCTCTCCTGCAACTGCTACAGCGCAATGAGCGCCCCCAGTGGTGAAAGTTCACCAAATTTGGTATACATGTCAAGGGACCTATGAAGAGTTGTTGTGTCAAGTTTGATCAAGTTTGACCAATCAGAAGCCGAGATATAAATTGTTGCCTTAAAACAGCACCCCCAGTGGCAAAAGGTCACAAAATTTGGGAGATATGTCAGGTGACCAGTTAAGAGTGTGCGTATCAAGTTTGAGCAAGATTCAGTAAATAGAAGATGAGATATTGATTTTTGAAGAATAAATCTTTTGGTTTTTCCCATGTCAGTAGGTGGCGCTATGCTGTACATGAGCGATTATGAGTTGGAAAAATAAGTGTCTACAACAGCAACGTACTATCACAAGGTAGTGGTGTGAAGGAAAAGCATTATGGAATTATTTACCAAAAACCCGTTTTGGAGCAATTGCGTCGGCCAAAAACAGCGCCCCCCATGGACGAAAATTCCCAAAATGTGGTATACATGACATGGGAGGTAGTAAGAGGGTGGCCGTGAAGTTTGACCAAATTTGAGGAAAGATTGGATTTTTTGCCCAAAAATAGCGCCCCCAGTGGCGAAATATCACAGAAATTGGGTAGCATGTCAGAAGCCCAATGAGTGATTTGCGTGTGAAGTATGAGCAGTTTTGAGCAATTAGAAGATTTGTTATGAATTTTTAAGCATGTAAAATTTTGCATTGAAAATTGATTGACGTATAACTTCTGAACGGCTTATCCTACGTGAAACCTATTTAGGAACTTTTGTCAGCCATGTCTGTCGATTATGTCTATCAATTTTGGTGACATTCCTATGAACGGCCTAGGAGGAGTTGCGCCGTCTTCGTGGCCATGCATTTCGCACAAAAGTGAAATTACCTCACTTCCTGTTGGGCGTGGCTAATGCATTGGCATTACATTTTTGTCCGGCTTAGTGAGATACATATGCCTACCAAATGGCATGCCACTACTACAAACTACATGGCAACCAGGCACCTTTATGCGGGAGGCCAAAATCACAACGACTTAGGGGGCGCTATAGAGGCCCTGTGGCCCGCCTGTATCTGGGCTTCTGGTTCTCAGTAGCGGTGGCAGTCTAAGAAAAAGGAGCCAAATTTTGTGCGTTGTCGACCATGGCAAGCACCCCAATATGGGTCTTGTAAAGAGTTTGCTTGCCAAGTTTGACAAATCAGAAGCTGCAATATCATTTTTGCCATAACCAGCACCCCCAGGGGCGAAAGTGCACAAAATTTGGCTTATATGTCAGGTGAGCTATGAAGAGTTTGCGTATGAAGTTTGATGACAATTGAGTAAATAGAAGATGAGATATAGATTTTTGAAGAATAAATTTTTTGGTTCTTCCCATGTCAGTAGGTGGCGCTATGCTGTACATGAGCGATTATGAGTTGGAAAAATAAGTGTCTACAACAGCAACGTACTATCACAAGGTAGTGGTGTGAAGGGAAAGCATTATGGAATTATTCACCAAAAACCCGTTTTGGAGCAATAGCGTCGGCCAAAAACAGCGCCCCCCATGGACGAAAATTCCCAAAATGTGGTACACATGACATGGGAGGTAGTAAGAGGGTGGCCGTGAAGTTTGACCAAATTTGAGGAAAGATTGGATTTTTTGCCCAAAAATAGCGCCCCCAGTGGCGAAATATCACAGAAATTGGGTAACATGTCAGAAGCCCAATGAGAGATTTGCGTGTGAAGTATGAGCAGTTTTGAGCAATCAGAAGATTTGTTATGAATTTTTAAGCATGTAAAATTTTGCATCGAAAATTGATTGACGTATAACTTCTGAACGGTTTATGCTACATGAAAGATATCTAGTACCTTTTGTCAGCCATGTCTATAGATGATGTGTATCAATTTTGGTGACATTCCTATGAACGGTCAAGGAGGAGTTGCGCCGTCTTCGTGGCCATGCATTTCGCACAAAAGTGAAATTACCTCACTTCCTGTTGGGCGTGGCTAATGCATTGGCATTACATTTTTGTCCGGCTTAGTGAGATACATATGCGTACCAAATGGCATGCCACTACTACAAACTACATGGCAACCAGACACCTTAATGCGGGAGGCCAAAATCACAACGAGTTAGGGGGCGCTATAGAGGCCCTGAGGCCCGCCTGGATCTGGGCTTCTGGTTCTCAGTAGCGGTGGCAGTCTAAGAAAAAGGAGCCAAATTTCGTGCGTTGTCGACCATGGCAAGCGCCCCAATAAGGGTCTTGTAAAGAGTTTGCTTGCCAAGTTTGACAAATCAGAAGCTGCAATATCATTTCTGCCATAACCAGCCCCCCCAGGGGCGAAAGTGCACAAAATTTGGCGTACATGTCAGGTGAGCTATGAAGAGTTTGCGTATGAAGTTTGATGACAATTGAGTAAATAGAAGATGAGATATAGATTTTTGAAGAATAAATTTTTTGGTTTTTCCCATGTCAGTAGGTGGCGCAATGCTGTACATGAGCGATTATGAGTTGGAGAAATAAGTGTCTACAACAGCAACGTACTATCACAAGGTAGTGGTGTGAAGGAAAAGCATTATGGAATTATTTCCCAAAAACCCGTTTTGGAGCAATTGCGTCGGCCAAAAACAGCGCCCCCCATGGACGAAAATTCCCAAAATGTGGTATACATGACATGGGAGGTAGTAAGAGGGTGGCCGTGAAGTTTGACCAAAGATGAGGAAAGATTGGATTTTTTGCCCAAAAATAGCGCCCCCAGTGGCGAAAGTGCTCAAAATTTGGCGTATATGTCAGGTGAGCTATGAAGAGTTTGCCTTTGAAGTTTGATGACAATTGAGTAAATAGAAGATGAGATATAGATTTTTGAAGAATAAATATTTTGGTTTTTCCCATGTCAGTAGGTGGCGCTATGCTGTACATGAGCGATTATGAGTTGGAAAAAAAAGTGTCTACAACAGCAACGTACTATCACAAGGTAGTGTTGTGAAGGAAAAGAGGAAAGATTGGATTTTTTGCCCAAAAATAGCGCCCCCAGTGGCGAAATATCACAGAAATTGGGTAACATGTCAGAAGCCCAACGACTGATTTGCGTGTGAAGTATGAGCAGTTTTGAGCAATTAGAAGATTTGTTATGAATTTTTAAGCATGTAAAAGTTTGCATTAAAAATTGATTGACGTATAACTTCTGAACGGTTAATGCTACGTGAAACGTATTCAGTACCTTTTGTCAGCCATGTCTGTAGATGATGTATATCAATTTTGGTGACATTCCTATGAACGGTCTAGGAGGAGTTGCGCCGTCTTCATGGCCATGCATTTCGCACAAAAGTGAAATTACCTCACTTCCTGTTGGGCGTGGCTAATGCATTGGCATTACATTTTTGTCCGGCTTAGTGAGATACATATGCGTACCAAATGGCATGCCACTACTACAAACTGCATGGCAACCAGGCACCTTAATGCGGGAGGCCAAAATCACAACGAGTAAGGGGGCGCTATAGAGGCCCTGAGGCCCGCTTGGATCTGGGCTTCTGGTTCTCAGTAGCGGTGGCAGTCAAAGAAAAAGGAGCCAAATTTCGTGCGTTGTCGACCATGGCAAGCGCCCCAATAAGGGTCTTGTAAAGAGTTTGCTTGCCAAGTTTGACAAATCAGAAGCTGCAATATCATTTCTGCCATAACCAGCACCCCCAGGGGCGAAAGTGCACAAAATTTGGCGTACATGTCAGGTGAGCTATGAAGAGTTTGCGTATGAAGTTTGATGACAATTGAGTAAATAGAAGATGAGATATAAATTTTTGAAGAATAAATTTTTTGGTTTTTCCCATGTCAGTAGGTGGCGCTATGCTGTACATGAGCGATTATGAGTTGGAAAAATAAGTGACAACAACAGCAACGTACTCTCACAAGGTAGTGGTGTGAAGGAAAAGCATTATGGAATTATTTACCAAAAACCCGTTTTGGAGCAATTGCGTCGGCCAAAAACAGCGCCCCCCATGGACGAAAATTCCCAAAATGTGGTATACATGACATGGGAGGTAGTAAGAGGGTGGCCGTGAAGTTTGACCAAATTTGAGGAAAGATTGGAACTTTAGCCCAAAAATAGCGCCCCCAGTGGCGAAATATCACAGAAAGTGGGTAACATGTCAGAAGCCCAATGAGTGATCTGCGTGTGAAGTATGAGCAGTTTTGACCAATTAGAAGATTTGTAATGAATTTTTAAGCATGTAAAATATTGCATTGAAAATTGATTGACGTATAACTTCTGAACGGTTTATGCTACGTGAAACGTCTTTAGTAACTTTTGTCAGCCATGTCTGTAGATGATGTGTATCAATTTTGGTGACATTCCCATGAACGGTCTAGGAGGAGTTGCGCCGTCTTCGTGGCCATGCATTTTGCACAAAAGTGAAATTACCTCACTTCCTGTTGGGCGTGGCTAATGCATTGGCATTACATTTTTGTCCGGCTTAGTGAGATACATATGCGTTCCAAATGGCATGCCACTACTACAAACTACATGGCAACCAGGCACCTTAATGCGGAAGGCCAAAATCACAACGACTTAGGGGGCGCTATAGAGGCCCTGAGCCCCGGCCAAGTTTGGGCTTTTGGTTCTGAGTAGCGGTGGCAAATCTCGGAACTGGTGCCAAATTTCGTGCGTTTTCGCCCATGGCAAGCGCCCCGAAAATGGCCCAACAGCGGAGAAAAATAAAGAAGAAGAAGAAGAAGAAGACGGAAGAATAATAATAGTGAACTCTTACAAGAACAATAGGGCCTTCGCCCTATAGGGCTCGGGCCCTAATAAACCTTCAAAAACAATAGGGTCTCGCACTGTACGGTGCTCGGGCCCTAATAATAATAATAATAACTAGAAACTATACGCCAAGCAGACACCTTAATGCGAGAGGCAAAAATCACAACACGTTAGGGGGCGCTATAGAGGCCCTGAGGCCCGCCTGGATCTGGGCTTCTGGTTCTCAGTAGCGGTGGCAGTCTAAGAAAAAGGAGCCAAATTTCGTGCGTTGTCGACCATGGCAACCGCCCCAATAAGGGTCTTGTAAAGAGTTTGCTTGGCAAGTTTGACAAATCAGAAGCTGCAATATCATTTTTGCCATAACCAGCACCCCCAGGGGCGAAAGAGCACAAAATTTGGTGTAGATGTCAGGTGAGCTATGAAGAGTTTGCGTATGAGGTTTGATGACAATTGAGTCAATAGACGATGAGATATAGATTTTTGAAGAATAAATATTTTGGTTTTTCCCATGTCAGTAGGTGGCGCTATGCTGTACATGAGCGATCATGAGTTGGAAAAATAAGTGTCTACAACAGCAACGTACTATCACAAGGTAGTGGTGTGAAGGAAAAGAGGAAAGATTGGATTTTTTGCCCAAAAATAGCGCCCCCAGTGGCGAAATATCACAGAAATTGGGTAACATGTCAGAAGCCCAGTGATGGATTTGCTTGTGAAGTATGAGCAGCTTTGAGCAATTAGAAGATTTGTTATGAATTTTTAAGCATGTAAAAGTTTGCATTAAAAATTGATTGACGTATAACTTCTGAACGGTTAATGCTACGTGAAACGTATTTAGTAACTTTTGTCAGCCATGTCTGTAGATGATGTGTATCAATTTTGGTGACATTCCTATGAACGGTCTAGGAGGAGTTGCGCCGTCTTCGTGGCCATGCGTTTCGCACAAAAGTGAAATTACCTCACTTCCTGTTGGGCGTGGCTAATGCATTGGCATTACATTTTTGTCCGGCTTAGTGAGATACATATGCGTACCAAATGGCATGCCACTACTACAAACTACATGGCAACCAGGCACCTTAATGCGGGAGGCCAAAGTCACAACGAGTTAGGGGGCGCTATAGAGGCCCTGAGGCCCGCTTGGATCTGGGCTTCTGGTTCTCAGTAGCGGTGGCAGTCAAAGAAAAAGGAGCCAAATTTCGTGCGTTGTCGACCATGGCTAGCGCCCCAATAAGGGTCTTGTAAAGAGTTTGCTTGCCAAGAGTGACAAATCAGAAGCTGCAATATCATTTCTGCCATAACCAGCACCCCCAGGGGCGAAAGTGCACAAAATTTGGCGTACATGTCAGGTGAGCTATGAAGAGTTTGCGTATGAAGTTTGATGACAATTGAGTAAATAGAAGATGAGATATAGATTTTTGAAGAATAAATTTTTTGGTTTTTCCCATGTCAGTAGGTGGCGCTATGCTGTACATGAGCGATTATGAGTTGGAAAAATAAGTGACAACAACAGCAACGTACTAGCACAAGGTAGTGGTGTGAAGGAAAAGCATTATGGAATTATTTACCAAAAACCCGTTTTGGAGCAATTGCGTCGGCCAAAAACAGCGCCCCCCATGGACGAAAATTCCCAAAATGTGGTATACATGACATGGGAGGTAGTAAGAGGGTGGCCGTGAAGTTTGACCAAATTTGAGGAAAGATTGGAATTTTTGCCCAAAAATAGCGCCCCCAGTGGCGAAATATCACAGAAATTGGGTAACATGTCAGAAGCCCAATGAGTGATCTGCGTGTGAAGTATGAGCAGTTTTGAGCAATTAGAAGATTTGTAATGAATTTTTAAGCATGTAAAATTTTGCATTGAAAATTGATTGACGTATAACTTCTGAACGGTTAATGCTACGTGAAACGTATTTAGTAACTTTTGTCAGCCATGTCTGTAGATGATGTGTATCAATTTTGGTGACATTCCTATGAACGGTCTAGGAGGAGTTGCGCCGTCTTCGTGGCCATGCATTTCGCACAAAAGTGAAATTACCTCACTTCCTGTTGGGCGTGGCTAATGCATTGGCATTACATTTTTGTCCGGCTTAGTGAGATACATATGCGTTCCAAATGGCATGCCACTACTACAAACTACATGGCAACCAGGCACCTTAATGCGGGAGGCCAAAAGCACAACGACTTAGGGGGCGCTATAGAGGCCCTGAGCCCCGGCCAAGTTTGGGCTTTTGGTTCTGAGTAGCGGTGGCAATTCTCGGAACTGGTGCCAAATTTCGTGCGTTTTCGCCCATGGCAAGCGCCCCGAAAATGGCCCAACAGCGGAGAAAAATAAAGAAGAAGAAGAAGACGGAAGAATAATAATAGTGAACTCTTACAAGAACAATAGGGCCTTCGCCCTATAGGGCTCGGGCCCTAATTAAAGCCGCAAGCGGCCTCGACGGGCCCTCGCGCCAGCGGCCAAGGGGGGCGGGGGCATGCGTCCCTGCGAAATACCTTCCACAGCTTCTGCGGCAAGAGACATTACTCCCACAATGGCGACAAAGCACAGAATTGGACACATGGCAACAATAGGGTCTCGCACTTCGTGCGTTGTCGACCATGGCAAGCGCCTCAATAAGGGTCTTGAAAAGAGTTTGCTTGCCAAGTTTGACAAATCAGAAGCTGCAATATCATTTTTGCCATAATCAGCACCCCCAGGGGCGAAAGTGCACAAAATTTGGCTTATATGTCAGGTGAGCTATGAAGAGTTTGCGTATGAAGTTTGATGACAATTGAGTAAATAGAAGATGAGATATAGATTTTTGAAGAAAAAATTTTTTGGTTTTTCCCATGTCAGTAGGTGGCGCTATGCTGTACATGAGCGATTATGAGTTGGAAAAATAAGTGTCTACAACAGCAACGTACAATCACAAGGTAGTGGTGTGAAGGAAAAGCATTATGGAATTATTAACCAAAAACCCGTTTTGGAGCAATTGCGTGGGCCAAAAACAGCGCCCCCCATGGACGAAAATTCCCAAAATGTGGTATACATGACATGGGAGGTAGTAAGAGGGTGGCCGTGAAGTTTGACCAAATTTGAGGAAAGATTGGATTTTTTGCCCAAAAATAGCGCCCCCAGTGGCGAAACATCACAGAAATTGGGTCACATGTCAGAAGCCCAATGAGTGATTTGCTTGTGAAGTATGAGCAGTGTTGAGCAATTAGAAGATTTGTTATGAATTTTTAAGCATGTAAAATTCTGCATTGAAAAATGATTGACGTATAACTTCTGAACGGTTTATCCTATGTGAAACGTATTTAGTAACTTTTGTCAGCCATGTCTGTAGATGAAGTGTATCTATTTTGGTGACATTCCTATGAACGGTCTAGGAGGAGTTGCGCCGTCTTCGTGGCCATGCATTTCGCACAAAAGTGAAATTACCTCACTTCCTGTTGGGCGTGGCTAATGCATTGGCATTACATTTTTGTCCGGCTTAGTGAGATACATATGCGTACCAAATGGCATGCCACTACTACAAACTACATGGCACCCAGGCACCTTAATGCGGGAGGCCAAAATCACAACGACTTAGGGGGCGCTATAGAGGCCCGGAGCCCCGGCCAAGTTTGGGCTTCTGGTTCTGAGTAGCGGTGGCAATTCTCGGAACTGGTGCCAAATTTCGTGCGTTTTCGCCCATGGCAAGCGCCCCGAAAATGGCCCAACAGCGGAGAAAAATAAAGAAGAAGAAGAAGAAGACGGAAGAAGAATAATTAAAGCCGCAAGCGGCCTCGACGGGCCCTCGCGCCAGCGGCCAAGGGGGGCGGGGGCATGCGTCCCCGCGAAATACCTTCCACAGCTTCTTCGGCAAGAGACATTACTCCCACAATGGCGACAAAGCACAGAATTGGACACCTGGCAACGATAGGGTCTCGCACTGTACGGTGCTCGGGCCCTAATAATAATAGCGCCCCAATAAGGGTCTTGTAAAGAGTTTGCCTGCCAAGTTTGACAAATCAGAAGCTGCAATATCATTTCTGCCATAACCAGCACCCCCAGGGGCGAAAGTGCACAAAATTTGGCGTACATGTCAGGTGAGCTATGAAGAGTTTGCGTATGAAGTTTGATGACAATTGAGTAAATAGAAGATGAGATATAGATTTTTGCAGAATAAAATTTTTGGTTTTTCCCATGTCAGTAGGTGGCGCCATGCTGTACATGAGCGATTATGAGTTGGAAAAATAAGTGTCTACAACAGCAACGCACTATCACAAGGTAGTGGTGTAAAGGAAAAGCATAATGGAATTATTTACCAAAAACCCGTTTTGGAGCAATTGCGTCGGCCAAAAACAGCGCCCCCCATGGACGAAAATTCCCAAAATGTGGTATACATGACATGGGAGGTAGTAAGAGGGTGGCCGTGAAGTTTGACCAAATTTGAGGAAAGATTGGAATTTTTGCCCAAAAATAGCGCCCCCAGTGGCGAAATATCACAGAAAGTGGGTAACATGTCAGAATCCCAATGAGTGATCTGCGTGTGAAGTATGAGCAGTTTTGAGCAAGTAGAAGATGTGTTATGAATTTTTAAGCATGTAAAATGTTGCATTGAAAATTGATTGACGTAGAACTTCTGAACGGTTAATGCTACGTGAAACCTATGTAGTAACTTTTGTCAGCCATGTCTGTAGATGACGTGTATCAATTTTGGTGACATTCCTATGAACGGTCTAGGAGGAGTTGCGCCGTCTTCGTGGCCATGCATTTCGCACAAAAGTGAAATTACCTCACTTCCTGTTGGGCGTGGCCAATGCATTGGCATTACATTTTTGTCCGGCTTAGTGAGATACATATGCCTACCAAATGGCATGCCACTACTACAAACAACACGGCAACCAGGCACCTTAATGCGGGAGGCCAAAATCACAACGAGTTAGGGGGCGCTATAGAGGCCCTGAGGCCCGCCTGGATCTGGGCTTCTGGTTCTCAGTAGCGGTGGCAGTCTAAGAAAAAGGAGCCAAATTTCGTGCGTTGTCGACCATGGCAAGCGCCCCAATAAGGGTCTTGTAAAGAGTTTGCTTGGCAAGTTTGACAAATCAGAAGCTGCAATATCATTTTTGCCATAACCAGCACCCCCAGGTGCAAAAGTGCACAAAATTTGGCGTAGACGTCAGGTGAGCTATGAAGAGTTTGCGTATGACGTTTGATGACAATTGAGTAAATAGAAGATGAGATATAGATTTTTGAAGAATAAATTTTTTGGTTTTTCACATGTCAGTAGGTGGCGCTATGCTGTACATGAGCGATTATGAGTTGGAAAAATAAGTGTCTACAACAGCAACGTACTATCACAAGGTAGTGGTGTGAAGGAAAAGCATAATGGAATTATTTACCAAAAACCCGTTTTGGAGCAATTGCGTCGGCCAAAAACAGCGCCCCCCATGGACGAAAATTTCCAAAACGTGGTATACATGACATGGGAGGTAGTAAGGGGGTGGCCGCGAAGTTTGACCAAATTTGAGGAAAGATTGGAATTTTTGCCCAAAAATAGCGCCCCCAGTGGCGAAATATCACAGAAATTGGGTAACATGTCAGAAGCCCAATGAGTGATTTGCCTGTGAAGTATGAGCAGTTTTGAGCAACCAGAAGATTTGTTATGAATTTTTAAGCATGTAAAATTTCGCATCGAAAATTGATTGACGTATAACTTCTGAACGGTTTATCCAACGTGAAACGTATTTAGTAACTTTTGTCAGCCATGTCTGTAGATGATGTGTATCAATTTTGGTGACATTCCTATGAACGGTCTAGGAGGAGTTGCGCCGTCTTCGTGGCCATGCATTTCGCACAAAAGTGAAATTACCTCACTTCCTGTTGGGCGTGGCTAATGCATTGGCATTACATTTTTGTCCGGCTTAGTGAGATACATATGCGTACCAAATGGCATGCCACTACTACAAACTACACGGCACCCAGGCACCTTAAAGCGGGAGGCCAAAATCACAATGACTTAGGGGGCGCTATAGAGGCCCTGAGCCCCGGCCAAGTTTGGGCTTCTGGTTCTGAGTAGCGGTGGCAATTCTCGGAACTGGCGCCAAATTTGGTGCGTTTTCGCCCATGGCAAGCGCCCCGAAAATGGCCCAACAGCGGAGAAAAATAAAGAAGAAGAAGAAGAAGAAGAAGACGGAAGAATAATAATAGTGAACTCTTACAAGAACAATAGGGCCTTCGCCCTATAGGGCTCGGGCCCTAATAATAGTGAACTCTTACAAGAACAATAGGGCCTTCGCCCATAGGGCTCGGGCCCTAATTAAAGCCGCAAGCGGCCTCAACGGGCCCTCGCGCCAGCGGCCAAGGGGGGCGGGGGCATGCGTCCCCGCGAAAGACCTTCCACAGCTTCTTCGGCAAGAGACATTACTCCCACAATGGCGACAAAGCACAGAATTGGACACATGGCAACAATAGGGTCTCGCACTGTAAGGTGCTCGGGCCCTAATAATAATAATAATAATAATAAACCTTCAAAAACAATAGGGTCTCGCACTGTACGGTGCTCGGGCCCTAATAATAATAATAATAACTAGAAACTATACGCCAAGCAGACACCTTAATGCGAGAGGCAAAAATCACAACACGTGAGGGGGCGCAATAGAGGCCCTGAGGCCCTCTTGGATCTGGGCTTCTGGTTCTCAGAAGCGGTGGCAGTCTAAGAAAAAGGAGCCAAATTTCGTGCGTTGTCGACCATGGCAAGCGCCCCAATAAGGGTCTTGTAAAGAGTTTCCTTGGCAAGTTTGACAAATCAGAAGCTGCAATATCATTTTTGCCATAACCAGCACCCCCAGGGGCGAAAGTGCACAAAATTTGGTGTAGATGTCAGGTGAGCTATGAAGAGTATGCTTATGAAGTTTGATGACAATTGAGTAAATAGAAGATGAGATATAGATTTTTGAAGAATAAATATTTTGGTTTTTCCCATGTCAGTAGGTGGCGCTATGCTGTACATGAGCGATTATGAGTTGGAAAAATAAATGTCTACAACAGCAACGTACTATCACAAGGTAGTTGTGTAAAGGAAAAGAGGAAAGATTGGATTTTTTGCCCAAATATAGCGCCCCCAGTGGCGAAATATCACAGAAAATGGGTAACATGTCAGAAGCCCAATGAGTGATTTGCGTGTGAAGTATGAGCAGTTTTGAGCAATTAGAAGATTTGTTATGAATTTTTAAGCATGTAAAAGTTTGCATTAAAAATTGATTGACGTATAACTTCTGAACGGTTAATGCTACATGAAACCTATTTAGTAACTTTTGTCATCCATGTCTGTAGATGATGTGTATCAATTTTGGTGACATTCCTATGAACGGTCTAGGAGGAGTTGCACCGTCTTCGTGGCCATGCACTTTGCACAAAAGTGAAATTACCTCACTTCCTGTTGGGCGTGGCTAATGCATTGGCATTACATTTTTGTCCGGATTAGTGAGATACATATGCCTACCAAATGGGATGCCACTACTACAAACTACATGGCAACCAGGCACCTTAATGCGGGAGGCCAAAATCACAACGAGTTAGGGGGTGCTATAGAGGCCCTGAGGCCCGCTTGGATCTGGGCTTCTGGTTCTCAGTAGCGGTGGCAGTCTAAGAAAAAGGAGCCAAATTTCGTGCGTTGTCGACCATGGCAAGCGCCCCAATAAGGGTCTTGTAAAGAGTTTGCTTGCCAAGTTTGACAAATCAGAAGCTGCAATATCATTTCTGCCATAACCAGCACCCCCAAGGGCGAAAGTGCACAAAATTTGGCGTACATGTCAGGTGAGCTATGAAGAGTTTGTGTATGAAGTTTGATGACAATTGAGTAAATAGAAGATGAGATATAGATTTTTGAAGAATAAATTTTTTGGTTTTTCCCATGTCAGTAGGTGGCGCTATGCTGTACATGAGCGATTATGAGTTGGAAAAATAAGTGACTACAACAGCAACGTACTAGCACAAGGTAGTGGTGTGAAGGAAAAGCATTATGGAATTATTTAACAAAAACCCGTTTTGGAGCAATTGCGTCGGCCAAAAACAGCGCCCCCCATGGACGAAAATTCCCAAAATGTGGTATACATGACATGGGAGGTACTAAGAGGGTGGCCGTGAAGTTTGACCAAATTTGAGGAAAGATTGGAATTTTTGCCCAAAAATAGCGCCCCCAGTGGCGAAATATCACAGAAAGTGGGTAACATGTCAGAAGCCCAATGAGTGATCTGCGTGTGAAGTATGAGCAGTTTTGAGCAATTAGAAGATTTGTAATGAATTTTTAAGCATGTAAAATTTTGCATTGAAAATTGATTGACGTATAACTTCTGAACGGTTAATGCTACGTGAAACGTATTTAGTAACTTTTGTCAGCCATGTCTGTAGATGATGTGTATCAATTTTGGTGACATTCCTATGAACGGTCTAGGAGGAGTTGTGCCGTGTTCGTGGCCATGCATTTCGCACAAAAGTGAAATTACCTCACTTCCTGTTGGGCGTGGCTAATGCATTGGCATTACATTTTTGTCCGGCTTAGTGAGATACATATGCGTACCAAATGGCATGCCACTACTACAAACTACATGGCAACCAGGCACCTTAATGCGGGAGGCCAAAATCACAACGACTTAGGGGGCGCTATAGAGGCCCTGAGCCCCGGCCAAGTTTGGGCTTTTGGTTCTGAGTAGCGGTGGCAATTCTCGGAACTGGTGCCAAATTTCGTGCGTTTTCGTCCATGGCAAGCGCCCCGAAAATGGCCCAACAGCGGAGAAAAATAAAGAAGAAGAAGAAGAAGAAGACGGAAGAATAATAATAGTGAACTCTTACAAGAACAATAGGGCCTTCGCCCTATAGGGCTCGGGCCCTAATTAAAGCCGCAAGCGGCCTCGACGGGCCCTCGCGCCAGCGGCCAAGGGGGGCGGGGGCATGCGTCCCCACGAAATACCTTCCACAGCTTCTTTGGCAAGAGACATTACTCCCACAATGGTGACAAAGCACAGAATTGGACACAGAGTACACGGTGCGCTGAGATGTTGTCATGGACAGAACATTTTATGCCATGGCTTCCCAACCAAATTAATGTATTTACCTCATCAGTCACCAAGCTATAGCTACATAGGATTGTCTTCTGTTAGACATCTATTAGTCTGAATGTAACGCTACAACACTTGCTCCCGACTGCCTACCCATTCCCCACAAGTCATGTGTGTTTAAGGCAACCAAAACAACATACTCCTGGTGCCTCATGATTGTAAACACCTCTCCTGCAACTGCTACAGTGCAATGAGCGCCCCCAGTGGTCCACAAGTCATGTGTGCTTAAGGCAACCAAAACAACATACTCCTGGTGCCTCATGATTGTAAACACCTCTCCTGCAACTGCTACAGCGCAATGAGCACCCCCAGTGGTGAAAGTTCACCAAATTTGGTATACATGTCAAGGGACCTATGAAGAGTTGTTTTGTAAAGTTTGATCAAGTTTGACCAATCAGAAGCCGAGATATAAATTGTTGCCTGAAAACAGCGCCCCCAGTGGCAAAAGTTCACAAAATTTGGCACATATGTCAGGTGACCTGTTAAGAGTGTGCGTATCAAGTTTGATCAAGATTGAGAAAATAGAAGATGAGATATTGATTTTTGAAGAATAAATTTTTTGGTTTCTCCCATGTCAGTAGGTGGCGCTATGCTGCACATGAGCGATTATGAGTTGGAAAAATAAGTGTCTACAACAGCAACGTACTATCACAAGGTAGTGGTGTGAAGGAGAAGCATTATGGAATTATTTACCAAAAACCTGTTTTGGAGCAATTGCGTCGGCCAAAAACAGCGCCCCCCCATGGACGAAAATTCCCAAAATGAGGTGTACATGACATGGGAGGTAGTAAGAGGGTGGCCGTGAAGTTTGACCAAATTTGAGGAAAGATTGGATTTTTTGCCCAAAAATAGCGCCCCCAGTGGCGAAATATCACAGAAA
This sequence comes from Neoarius graeffei, assembly GCF_027579695.1. Classification (NCBI taxonomy): domain Eukaryota; kingdom Metazoa; phylum Chordata; class Actinopteri; order Siluriformes; family Ariidae; genus Neoarius; species Neoarius graeffei. Next base: position 30,556,187 of record NC_083584.1, on the reverse strand, counting down.
TTGGGTAACATGTCAGATGCCCAATGAGTGATTTGCGTGTGAAGTATGAGCAGTTTTGAGCAATTTGAAGATTTGTTATGAATTTTTAAGCATGTAAAATTTTGCATTGAAAATTGATTGACGAATAACTTCTGAACGGTTTATTCTACGTGAAACGTATTTAGGAACTTTTGTCAGCCATGTCTGTAGATGATGTCTATCAATTTTGGTGACATTCCTATGAACGGTCTAGGAGGAGTTGCGCCGTTTTCGTGGCCATGCATTTCGCACAAAAGTGAAATTACCTTACTTCCTGTTGGGTGTGGCTAATGCATTGGCATTACATTTTTGTCCGGCTTAGTGAGATACATAAGCATACCAAATGGCATGCCACTACTACAAACTACATGGCAACCAGGCACCTTAATGCGGGAGGCCAAAATCACAATGAGTTAGGGGGCGCTATAAAGGCCCTGAGGCCCGCCTGGATCTGGGCTTCTGGTTCTCAGTAGCGGTGGGAGTCTAAGAAAAAGGAGCCAAATTTCGTGCGTTGTCGACCATGGCAAGCGCCCCAAAAAGGGTCTTGTAAAGAGTTTGCTTGCCAAGTTTGACAAATCAGAAGCTGCAATATCATTTCTGCCATAACCCGCACCCCCAGGGGCGAAAGTGCACAAAATTTGGCGTACATGTCAGGTGAGCTATGAAGAGTTTGCGTATGAAGTTTGATGACAATTGAGTAAACAGAAGATGAGATATAGATTTTTGAAGAATAAAATTTTTGGTTTTTCCCATGTCAGTAGGTGGCGCTATGCTGTACATGAGTGATTATGAGATGGAAAAATAAGTGTCCACAACAGCAACACACTATCACAAGGTAGTGGTGTAAAGGAAAAGCATTATGGAATAATTTACCAAAAACCCGTTTTGGAGAAATTGCGTCGGCCAAAAACAGCGCCCCCCATGGACGAAAATTCCCAAAATGTGGTATACATGACATGGGAGGTAGTAAGAGGGTGGCCGTGAAGTTTGACCAAATTTGAGGAAAGATTGGATTTTTTGCCCAAAAATAGCGCCCCCAGTGGCGAAATATCACAGAAATTGGGTAACATGTCAGAAGCCCAATGAGTGATCTGCGTGTGAAGTATGAGCAGTGTTGAGCAATTAGAAGATTTGTTATGAATTTTTTAGCATGTAAAATTTTGAAGTGAAAATTGATTGACGTATAACTTCTGAACGGTTTATCCTACGTGAAACGTATTTAGTAACTTTTGTCAGCCATGTCTCTAGATGATGTGTATCAATTTTGATGACATTCCTATGAACGGTCTAGGAGGAGTTGCGCCGTCTTCGTGGCCATGCATTTCACACAAAAGTGAAATTACCTCACTTCCTGTTGGGCGTGGCTAATGCATTGGCATTACATTTTTGTCCGGCTTAGTGAGATACATATGCATACCAAATGGCATGCCACTACTACAAACTATATGGCAACCAGGCCCCTTAATGCGGGAGGCCAAAATCACAACGACTTAGGGGGCGCTATAGAGGCCCTGAGCCCCGGCCAAGTGTGGGCTTTTGGTTCTGAGTAGCGGTGGCAATTCTCGGAAGTGGCGCCAAATTTCGCGCGTTTTCGCCCATGGCAAGCGCCCCGAAAATGGCCCAACAGCGGAGAAAAATAAAGAAGAATAATAATAGTGAACTCTTACAAGAACAATAGGGCCTTCGCCCTATAGGGCTCGGGCCCTAATTAAAGCCGCAAGCGGCCTCGACGGGCCCTCGCACCAGCGGCCAAGGGGGGCGGGGGCATGCGTCCCCGCGAAATACCTTCCACAGCTTCTTCGGCCAGAGACATTACTCCCACAATGGCGACAAAGCACAGAATTGGACACATGGTAACAATAGGGTCTCGCACTGTACGGTGCTCGGGGGGCGCTATAGAGGCCCTGAGGCCCGCCTGGATCTGGGCTTCTGGTTCTCAGTAGCGGTGGCAGTCTAAGAAAAAGGAGCCAAATTTCGTGCGTTGTCGACCATGGCAAGCGCCCCAATAACGGTCTTGTAAAGAGTTTGCTTGCCAAGCTTGACAAATCAGAAGCCGCAATAACATTTTTGCCATAACCAGCACCCCCAGGGGCGAAAGTGCACAAAATTTGGCGTATATGTCAGGTGAGCTATGAAGAGTTTGCGTATGAAGTTTGATGACAATTGAGTAAATAGAAGATGAGATATAGATTTTTGAAGAATAAATTTTTTGGTTTTTCCCATGTCAGTAGGTGGCGCTATGCTGTACATGAGCGATAATGAGTTGGAAAAATAAGTGTCTACAACAGCAACGCACTATCACAAGGTAGTGGTGTGAAGGAAAAGCATTATGGAATAATTTACGAAAAACCCGTTTTGGAGCAATTGCGTCGGCCAAAAACAGCGCCCCCCATGGACGAAAATTCCCACAATGTGGTATACATGACATGGGAGGTAGTAAGAGGGTGGCCGTGAAGTTTGACCAAATTTGAGGAAAGATTGGATTTTTTGCCCAAAAATAGCGCCCCCAGTGGCAAAAGTGCACAAAATTTGGCGTGTATGTCAGGTGAGCTATGAAGAGTTTGCGTATGAAGTTTGATGTCAATTGAGTAAATAGAAGATGAGATATAGATTTTTGAAGAATAAATTTTTTGGCTTTTCCCATGTCAGTAGGTGGCGCTATGCTGTACATGAGCGATTATGAGTTGGAAAAATAAGTGTCTACAACAGCAACGTACTATCACAAGGTAGTGGTGTGAAGGAAAAGCGTTATGGAATTATCAACCAAAAACCTGTTTTGGAGCAATTACGTCGGCCAAAAACAGCGCCCCCCATGGACGAAAATTTCCAAAATGTGGTATACATGACATGGGAGGTAGAAAGAGGGTGGCCATGAAGTTTGACCAAATTTGAGGAAAGATTGGAATTTTTGCCCAAAAATAGCGCCCCCAGTGGCGAAATATCACAGAAATTGGGTAACATGTCAGAAGCCCAATGAGTGATTTGCGTGTGAAGAATGAGCAGTTTTGAGCAATCAGAAGATTTGTTATGAATTTTTAAGCATGTAAAATTTTGCATCGAAAATTGATTGATGTATAACTTCTGAACGGTTTATCCTACGTGAAACGTATTTAGTAACTTTTGTCAGCCATGTCTGTCGATGATGTGTATCAATTCTGGTGACATTCCTATGAACGGTCTAGGAGGAGTTGCGCCGTCTTCGTGGCCATGCATTTCGCACAAAAGTGAAATTACCTCACTTCCTGTTGGGCGTGGCTAATGCATTGGCATTACATTTTTGTCCGGCTTAGTGAGATACATATGCGTACCAAATGGCATGCCACTACTACAAACTACATGGCACCCAGGCACCGTAATGCGGGAGGCCAAAATCACAATGACTTAGGGGGCGCTATAGAGGCCCTGATCCCCGGCCAAGTTTGGGCTTCTGGTTCTGAGTAGCGGTGGCAATTCTCGGAACTGGTGCCAAATTTCGTGCGTTTTCGCCCATGGCAAGTGCCCCGAAAATGGCCCAACAGCGGAGAAAAATAAAGAAGAAGAAGAAGACGGAAGAAGAAGAAGAAGAAGAAGAAGAAGAAGACGGAAGAATAATAATAGTGAACTCTTACAAGAACAATACGGCCTTCGCCCATAGGGCTCGGGCCCTAATAATAGTGAACTCTTACAAGAACAATAGGGCCTTCGCCCTATAGGGCTCGGGCCCTAATTAAAGCCGCAAGCGGCCTCGACGGGCCCTCGCGCCAGCGGCCAAGGGGGGCGGGGGCATACGTCCCCGCGAAATACCTTCCACAGCTTCTTCGGCAAGAGACATTACTCCCACAATGACAACAAAGCACAGAATTGGACACAGAGTACACGGTGCGCTGAGATGTTGTCATGGACAGAAGATTTTATGCCATGGCTTCCCAACCAAATTAATGTATTTACCTCATCAGTCACCAAGCTATAGCTACATAGGATTGTCTTCTGTTAGACATCTATTAGTCTGTATGTAACGCTACAACACTTGCTCCCGACTGCCAACCCATCCCCCACAAGTCATGTGTGTTTAAGGCAACCAAAACAACATACTCCTGGTGCCTCATGATTGTAAACACCTCTCCTGCAACTGCTACAGCGCAATGAGCGCCCCCAGTGGTGAAAGTTCACCAAATTTGGTATACATGTCAAGGGACCTATGAAGAGTTGTTGTGTCAAGTTTGATCAAGTTTGACCAATCAGAAGCCGAGATATAAATTGTTGCCTGAAAACAGCGCCCCCAGTGGCAAAAGTTCACAAAATTTGGGAGATCTGTCAGGTGACCTGTTAAGAGTGTGCGTATCAAGTTTGATCAAGATTGAGTAAATAGAAGATGAGATATTGATTTTTGAAGAATAAATGTTTTGGTATTTCCCATGTCAGTAGGTGGCGCTATGCTGTACATGAGCGATTATGAGTTGGAAAAATAAGTGTCTACAACAGCAACGTACTATCACAAGGTAGTAGTGTGAAGGAAAAGCATTATGGAATTATTTACCAAAAACCCGTTTTGGAGCAATTGCGTCGGCCAAAAACAGCGCCCCACATGGACGAAAATTCCCAAAATGTGCTATTCATGACATGGGAGGTAGTAAGAGGGTGGCCGTGAAGTTTGACCAAATTTGAGGAAAAATTGGAATTTTTGCCCAAAAATAGCGCCCCCAGTGGCGAAATATCACAGAAATTGGGTAGCATGTCACAAGCCCAATGAGTGATTTGCGTGTGAAGTATGAGCAGTTTTGAGCAATTAGAAGATTTGTTATGAATTTTTAAGCATGTAAAATTTTGCATTGAAAATTGATTGATGTATAACTTCTGAACGGTGTATGCTACGTGAAACGTATTTAGTAACTTTTGTCAGCCATTTCTGTAGATGATGTCTATCAATTTTGGTGACATTCCTATGAACGGCCTAGGAGGAGTTGCGCCGTCTTCGTGGCCATGCATTTCGCACAAAAGTGAAATTACCTCACTTCCTGTTGGGCGTGGCTAATGCATTGGCATTACATTTTTGTCCGGCTTAGTGAGATACATATGCGTACCAAATGGCATGCCACTACTACAAACTACATGGCATCCAGGCACCTTTATGCAGGAGGCCAAAATCACAACGACTTAGGGGGCGCTAAAGAGGCCCTGAGGCCCGCCTGGATCTGGGCTTCTGGTTCTCAGTAGCGGTGGCAGTCTAAGAAAAAGGAGCCAAATTTCGTGCGTTGTCGACCATGGCAAGCGCCCCAATAAGGGTCTTGTAAAGAGTTTGCTTGCCAAGTTTGACAAATCAGAAGCTGCAATATCATTTTTGCCATAACCAGCACCCCCAGGGGCAAAAGTGCACAAAATTTGGCGTATATGTCAGGTGAACTATGAAGAGTTTGGGTATGAAGTTTGATGACAATTGAGTAAATAGAAGATGAGATATAGATTTTTGAAGAATAAATTTTTTGGTTTTTCCCATGTCAGTAGGTGGCGCTATGCTGTACATGAGCGATTATGAGTTGGAAAAATAAGTGTCTACAACAGCAACGTACTATCACAAGGTAGTGGTGTGAAGGGAAAGCATTATGGAATTATTTACCAAAAACCCGTTTTGGAGCAATTGCGTCGGCCCAAAACAGCGCCCCCCATGGACGAAAATTCCCAAAATGTGGTATACATGACAAGGGAGGTTGTAAGAGGGTGGCCGTGAAGTTTGACCAAATTTGAGGAAAGATTGGATTTTTTGCCCAAAAATAGCGCCCCCAGTGGCGAAATATCACAGAAATTGGGTAACATGTCAGAAGCCCAATGAGTGATTTGCGTGTGAAGTATGAGCAGTTTTGAGCAATCAGAAGATTTGTTATGAATTTTTAAGCATGTAAAATTTTGCATCGAAAATTGATTGACGTATAACTTCTGAACGGTTTATCCTACGTGAAACGTATTTAGTAACTTTTGTCAGCCATGTCTGTAGATGATGTGTATCAATTTTGGTGACATTCCTATGAACGGTCTAGGAGGAGTTGCGCCGTCTTCGTGGCCATGCATTTCGCACAAAAGTGAAATTACCTCACTTCCTGTTGGGCGTGGCTAATGCATTGGCATTACATTTTTGTCCGGCTTAGTGAGATACATATGCCTACCAAATGGCATGCCACTACTACAAACTACACGGCACCCAGGCACCTTAATGCGGGAGGCCAAAATCACAACGACTTAGGGGGCGCTATAGAGGCCCTGAGCCCCAGCCAAGTTTGGGCTTTTGGTTCTGAGTAGCGGTGGCAATTCTCGGAACTGACGCCAAATTTGGTGCGTTTTCGCCCATGGCAAGCGCCCCGAAAATGGCCCAACAGCGGAGAAAAATAAAGAAGAAGAAGAAGAAAGAAGAAGACGGAAGAATAATAATAGTGAACTCTTACAAGAACAATAGGGCCTTCGCCCTATAGGGCTCGGGCCCTAATAATAGTGAACTCTTACAAGAACAATAGGGCCTTCGCCCTATAGGGCTCGGGCCCTAATAATAAAAATAATAATACACGAGGCGGCACGGTGGTGTAGTGGTTAGCGCTGTCGCCTCACAGCAAGAAGGTCCGGGTTCGAGCCCCGTGGCCGGCGAGGGCCTTTCTGTGCGGAGTTTGCATGTTCTCCCCGTGTCCGCGTGGGTTTCCTCCGGGTGCTCCAGTTTCCCTCACAGTCCAAAGACATGCAGGTTAGGTTAACTGGTGACTCTAAATTGACCGTAGGTGTGAATGTGAGTGTGAATGGTTGTCTGTGTCTATGTGTCAGCCCTGTGATGACCTGGCGACTTGTCCAGGGTGTACCCCGCCTTTCGCCCGTAGTCAGCTGGGATAGGCTCCAGCTTGCCTGCGACCCTGTAGAAGGATAAAGCGGCTAGAGATAATGAGATGAGATGAGATAATGAGATGAGATGAGATGAGATGAATAATACACGAACCCTGTGCCCCGTTATGCCCCTAGAAACTCTGCAGAACAGGGCAGGGGGGTACAGAAGAAAAGCGGTGGTTTAATTTAGTCTAGCGTCCCTGACCAGGCAGCTCAGGATGGAGGAATGCATTGTGCAGTGACTCACATTCACATCAATGATTGTCGTCTTTCTTTGAATGTGTTCTGACCACTCGGTCACATAAAAATGTGAAACATCCGTTTTACTGTGTGTCTGAAAAACAGCAATCTTTGTTTGTTTATTTATTTAATGGTGTTTTCTGATTGAAAACTTGTTACATCACATTAATATTACTGCAAGTCTGCATCAGCAGTTATCTTTATTATCAGACTCATTCCTGTTGAAATGCTCCATTCATTTGTTTTATTAACGAGGTTAAAAAAGTCAGCGTTGTTGTTCTTCTTCTTCTTGTTGCTAACTATGTTGAGTCTGATTTCAGGTACGAAAAGTACAAACCAGCTCAAAATCTCAAAACGGTTGTCTTTGAGCAATCAAGTTCAGTGTCGGTTCTGAAGAGTGAATGGAATCAGGAAAGGAGTGATCACCTGTCTTCAAACAAAAATGCGCACATTTCACAGAGCTGGAGAAGGGCATGAAACAATATCAATGTTTAATCCCTTTCAGGAATAGAAAAGCATAAACACATCAACACACCCAGAGTGTGGAAGAAAAGTAGCTGAACAAACTGCGAGATTCACAAAAAGCTAAAGTAAACCGTGTGTGTGTGTTTTGGAGCAAGTTGAATAAAACATTAGCATTTAGAAATATTTGATTGTTTTACTATTGATATCTTAAAATATACTTTTTGAACATTTTCTGTTCCTTAAGATAATGAAGGAATACCTGTTAAAAAGAAAAAAACTTCCTTAAATACCCTAACTGTACCTAATCCTAAAAAAACATCAGTTCTTGCTGATGTACAAGTGATTGACATTTACAGCAGATTGTTTCTCTGTAAACTACAAATGGTTTTTTACTAATTACATGAACAATGGAAGAAAGGATCACATTTTGCTCAATAATGAAACATTAATTTGCAAAACATATTTAATTCTTTGTACAACTGTAATTAGAACACCATTACTAAGGATGAAATGTGATATTACAGTAAAGTGAATCCCACTGAGTCCATTCACATTGATTGTTCTGTTCCATTCAAATTGTTTTGCAATTAGTATATAGTAATAATAATAACCTCGATGAATTTATTTCAGCATAAATTGATTAAAAAAAGAAGTGATTCCATTACATTAGAATTTCCTCAGTGCTTTTGAGGTCTGGCTTTTGCTGCAGCCTTCATTTTCTTTTTTTTAGCTGTCAATCTTGGCAAAAATATTTTACCTTACGAATGTCAAAAAAAAAAAATTCTGAACTGCCATAAAAACTTGCCTCTAGTCCTATGTTCTGATTACCTGAGAATACAACTGAGAGTACAACAACTGCTTTTTTCCTCTCACATTTTCCTGTTTAAGTGTCGCTTTACTATTTTTAAACCCATACCGATTTGTTGTTTCATATTCATTATAATAATAAACTTATTAATAATGATTGCCAATATCGAAGGTGCTGAGCAGCTTAACCACACCTCTGCATTTGTAAATCATTCCACAGGATTTAAACACAAGATTAGTTGTGTAACTTGATTACAAATCATACTTTCTAACATCCATCCGTTATCCATAAGCGCTTATCTTGTGCAGCATCACGGGCAAGCTGGAGCCTATCCCAGCTGACTACGGGCGAAAGGCGGGGTACACCCTGGACAAGTCACCAGATCATCACAGGGCTGACACATAGACACAGACAACCATTCACACTCACATTCACACCTACGCTCAATTTAGAGTCACCAGTTAACCTAACCTGCATGTCTTTGGACTGTGGGGGAAACCGGAGCACCTGGAGGAAACCCACGCGGACACGGGGAGAACATGCAAACTCCGCACAGAAAGGCCCTCGCCGGCCACGGGGCTCGAACCCGGACCTTCTTGCTGTGAGGCAACAGTGCTAACCACTACACCACTGTGCCGCCCCACTTTGTAACAGCTTTCTAAAAAATGTGATCTGTGATTTTGACCATGACATGGTTGTTGATTCAAAGTTGATCTCCTGCAATTTTCCCTTATACCTGTCTCTAGAGTTTACACAGAACGGTGCAAAGAAACAAAAAAACCACATCCAGTAAGTGGCAATTCTGCAGGTGGAACTTTGCATCTGCATCATTTTATCTATTGTGCAGCTCCCGCTGAATTACAAGTCCAGATGTTTCTATTAAAGTGGCTGGTGTGTGTGTACATAAAACAGATGACATTCATGTTTGTCTCATCCTAAAATATATTGTTATACTGTAACCGTTGTTGTTTTGAATTTACCTCGTCATATATTTTACAGAGGAATATATGTTGCAGATGCAGTAGATAGAAAGTGTGTTAAAAAGCTGTTCATCAAGTAACAGAAGCGTGTAGGTATATTTGTTTGGTTGTTTGAATGGATTTATTGAAAAGGGATTGCATTATGTACTTTCTGGTTTTCTGTTTGTTTCGGAAAATTTCATTTGCAAAAATCGGGCATGTTCAACCAGATAACATCTCATCTCATTATCTCTCGCTGCTTTATCCTGTTCTACAGGGTCGCAGGCAAGCTGGAGCCTATCCCAGCTGACTACGGGCGAAAGGCGGGGTACACCCTGGACAAGTCGCCAGGTCATCACAGGGCTGACACATAGACACAGACAACCATTCACACTCACATTCACACCTACGGTCAATTTAGAGTCACCAGTTAACCTAACCTGCATGTCTTTGGACTGTGGGGGAAACCGGAGCACCCGGAGGAAACCCACGCGGACACGGGGAGAACATGCAAACTCCGCACAGAAAGGCCCTCGCCGGCCACGGGGCTCGAACCCGGACCTTCTTGCTGTGAGGCGACAGCGCTAACCACTACACCACCGTGCCGCCCACCAGATAACATTGCTGAGAAAATAGGCAACAAGCCAAGTTTTGTTATTGTTGTTATTATTACCGTATTTTCAGTAGTAAATGCCAGGTGAAGGTTGAATTTTGTGTTTAGTTCCAGCAAACATCAGAGACCAATTATTTACCACAGCTGTAGACAGATTTAGTGGAGGAAAGCCTGGAATAAATAATTCACAGTACGTCAGTCCCCTTGAGTCTCTTTCCAGCTTGCCTGTGAGTGAAGTTATGATGCTGACTTTTTGTTCAGCTCCGAATGCTGTGAAGCTCAACACACTGGGGAACAGCTGCTCCTCCCTGCCAGCCAGCCAGACATGCTAATCTGATCTGATTACAGATGGCAGCCGCTGGATGGCTCGTACTCGAGCTTCATGTCAACATCCAGCCTTCGGTCTGTGTTTTATACTTCTGAACAGTGCCATTAGAGATAAATGTCAAAATGCCTTTAATCAGAAGTACAGGTTGATCCCAGCATTGAGCCATCTTTTGACATGACTCGTGCAGGTCAACAAGCATCTGTCCCTTTTGTGTTGAAAGCTCTGCAGTTTTCCCCATGGGAATGACGGTTGGTGAAAAGGAATAAGCGAGTTTTTGAGAGCAAAATTATTTTACAATAGTGACATTTGTTTGAATGCTGTTAAACTGTTGACACTCTTAAAGGATATTTATTCACAATAATTGTAAGCGGGCGGCACGGTGGTGTATTGGTTAGCGCTGTCGCCTCACAACAAGAAGGTCCGGGTTCGAGCCCCATGGCCGGCGAGGGCCTTTCTGTGTGGAGTTTGCATGTTCTCCCCGTGTCCGCGTGGGTTTCCTCTGGGTGCTCCGGTTTCCCCCACAGTCCAAAGACATGCAGGTTAGGTTAACTGGTGACTCTAAATTGAGCGTAGGTGTGAATGTGAGTGTGAATGGTTGTCTGTGTCTATGTGTCAGCCCTGTGATGACCTGGCGACTTGTCCAGGGTGTACCCCGCCTTTCGCCCGTAGTCAGCTGGGATAGGCTCCAGCTTGCCTGCGACCCTGTAGAACAGGATAAAGCGGCTACAGATAATGAGATGAGATGAGACAAGATAGTTGTAAGTGAAAACACCCAACACCTACTCACCCTGAAGCGAGATTGAGTAGTTCCAGGGAGAGTGGAAGTATGTACAGTTAAAGGTACTGACTGCAAAGTTGTTTGAAATTTTCAATTTTTTATTTATTGTGCATGACATTTTCTTTTGTCTCGCAAGAACAATATAATGCGGACAAGTAATAATAAGCAGAAGAAGCCTTTATTTGTCACAGGCACACTCAAGCATAGTGAAATGTCTCCTCTGCGTTTAACCCATCTGAAGCAGTGAACACACACGCACACATTCCCAGAGCAGTGGGCAGCTACGTATACTACAGCGCCCAGGGAGCAGTTGGGGGTTCAATGCCTTGCTCAAGGGCACTTCAGCCCATGTTAACCTAACCTGCATGTCTTTGAACTGTGGGGGAAACCAGAGCACCCAGAGGAAACCCACAGGGAGAACATGCAAGCTCCATGCAGAAAGGCCCGTCGGCCACTGGGCTCGAACCCAGAACCTTCTTGCTGTGAGGTGATGGTGCTAACCACTGTACCACCGTGCCGCCCTTTCTCCAACTGGTTCAAGTCCACTCCAATGACCGTTTCTTCCCTCTTGCATGGATCATTGAAGTGTGTAGAAGGCCATTGTATCTACTTATGCGCTTCATCTGGAAGTACAATTCTTGATGTGGCACTGTTGCTAGAACTCTGCTATATTTGTTCTAGCACAAACTTGACTTTTTTAATGTGTGCATTGTTCCCATTAATTGTGCTGCATTAAATAAATAAAACTATCAAATCATTCAACAATATAAATTCAACACACAAGTTATCCTCAACCTTCTGTGATTAGTGAGTGTGCAGATGGCAGATTGGGGGGTTGGGGTGTGCGCATGTTGCTTGCCTAAGAGCAAAATTAACAGGGCAGAATAATTTCATTATGTAAGATCCAACTCAGACGGACAAAAATGTCATCTTGATCTTGAACTGAGGATAACAAATGACACTTGAATTCTCTACGCCAACACTTCAGCTTCTTTTCAAAGCTGTTTCATGACTATTTTGTCAAAACCAATTTCCAAATAAAGAAACTTAGTTCCTCCTAACAGGCTCTAGCATCCTGGATCTTCTTTAATATCTAGCACATACGAGTTGTGTGCATAGTCTCATGTTTTAGCTATGAACATATCTCACTCACCATCTGTGCTCTAAATCTGTTCTCAGACCTTTGTACGAGAGAAAGCTTTATCTACAGCAGAACATGGGTCCTCTCTGGGGTCTGATCTTGTGTCACACAGACATGCTTTTACTTGTCAGAAGATATCTCTCATCTCTCAAAACTCCTGCCGTGGTGATGGAAACAGGAGAGGCACCACTCTCATTCTATCTGTGTCACGGCACCTCAGTCATGTTTGTCTTAAAGTAAACAGCTTTGCCTGTGTATTAAGGGTTCAAATCACTGGAAGATTGGTTTTGTTAGAAAAACATGACCACTATTAGCCAATCAGCTTTCAGCAGGAAACGAACGTTAACTATACTGTACTATACTTGTTGACCATCATAAAAATGGTACCTACTGCCGTCTGGCAAGGCACACTGCAATACAGATGTGAGTGGGGAGTCAAACTCTGGCGGTTACCCAAGGACTAGCCCCCCCACTGTAACCCTAGCTATGTAATAGGCGAGAGGCCGAGGGCTATGGAAACGGAGGATCGGCGCCGCCCTTGCGCCACATGGCCTGGGAAGGACTTTTGAGTATACTTGTTTAAAGTTAGCCAAGTTGAGCATGCACTGAATTTTATTTTGCATTAATGAACTCAAGATTCTCCATTTACCTTGACAAAGTGTGTGTGTGTGTGTCACTACAGTGTACTGGGTTTATAGTTATTTAGCACAAGTCTCTTGGCACAACTAAGTTCTTTAGCATAAGATCCAAGCACACTTCATCTTTATTATGAATACTTACTGATCATGTTTAAAGATGTTTGATGGATTTTTTTTCTGAAAGTTGCCGAGATTCCGATCGAAAATGAGCAATTGTATTTCAAACCTTACATCTTGGCGTAATCTCTTCTTCTTGCTTCACGATTGCTGTATTATAAACAATTGATGTATTAATTTTGGTTGTTTTGTCATTCCTGAACGTTTATATTGCACTTTTATTTAATTGCCATTCATTCTAAGATACTTTAGTGTAAGTTTATTTAGTTTGTTTATATATCGCAACTGTTGGTTACAAAGGAGACGCGATTCTCATTTTTCTCATTGAAATTGGTCTTTTCTCGGTTCAAGACTTTGTAGCTTTATTAGTCTAATATATATGAAAACAGTAATATGTGATATCAAATGGACTTTTAATAATTTGAGTAAGTTTTTAGGAATAGATTCCGCTCATAGTCGGCAAAACACATTGCCAAGCAGAGCAAGAAACATACAGTGCCTTGCAAAAGTATTCATCCCCCTTGGTGTTTGTTCTGTTTTGTCGCATTACAAGCTGGAATTAAAATGGATTTTTGGAGGGTTAGCACCATTTGATTTACACAACATGCCTACAACTTTAAAGGTGAAAATTGTTGTTTTATTGTGACACAAACAATAATTAAGATGAAAAAACAAATCTGGAGTGTCCATAGGTATTCACCCCCTTTCATATGAAACCCCTAAATAAAAGCTGGTCCAACCAATTCACTTAATCTCATCTCATCTCATTATCTCTAGCTGCTTTATCCTGTTCTACAGGGTCGCAGGCAAGCTGGAGCCTATCCCAGCTGACTACGGGCGAAAGGCGGGGTACACCCTGGACAAATCGCCAGGTCATCACAGGGCTGACACACAGACACAGACAATCATTCACACTCACACCTATGGTCAATTTAGAGCCACCAGTTAACCTAACCTGCATGTCTTTGGACTGTGGGGGAAACCGGAGCACCCGGGGGAAACCCACGCGGATACAGGGAGAACATGCAAACTCCGCACAGAACGGCCACAGGGCTCGAACCCGGACCTTCTTGCTGTGAGGCGACAGCGCTAACCACTACACCACCGTGCCGCCCCTCAATTCACTTCATAAGTCACATAATTAGTTGATTTAAGATCCTCCTGTGTGCAAAGTGTCACATGATCTGTCACATGATGTCTGTATAAATCAGCCTGTTCTGGAAGGACCCTGACTCTGCAACACTACTAAGCAAGCAACATGAAAACCAAGGAGCCTCCAAACAGGTCAGAGACAAATGTTGTGGAGAAGTATAGATCAGGGTTGGGTTATAAAAATATCCCAAACTTTGAATATCCCAGTGAGCACTATTAAATCCATTATAGCAAAATGGAAAAAATATGGCACCACTACAAATCTGACAAGAGAAGGCCACCCAAGGAGGGCATTAATCAGAAATGTAACAGCGGAGGTGGGAGGATCTGTCTGTAGGACCACTTTAAGCTGTGCACTCCACAGAGCGGGGGTTTATGGAAGAGTGGCCAGAAAAAAGTCATTGCTTAAAAAAAAAAAAAAAAAATCACGTTTGGAGTTTGCCCAACAGCATGTGGCAGACTCCTCAAACACGTGGAAGAAGATTCTCTGGTCAAATGAGACAAAAATTGAACTTTTTGGCCATCATGGGAAATGCCATGTGTGGCACAAACCCAGCACCCTGAGAACACCATTCCTACAGTGAAGCATGGTGGTGGCAGCATCATGCTGTGGGGATATTTTTCATCTGCAGGGACAGGAAAGCTGGTCAGGACTGAAGGAAAGATGGATGGCACTAAATATAGGGCAATTCTGGAGGAAAACCTGTTTGAGTTGGCCAGAGGTTTGAGACTGGGACGAAGGTTCACGTTCTAGCAGGACAATGACCCTAAACATACTGCTAAAGCTACACTGGAGTGGTTTAAAGGGAAAACATTTAAATGTCTTGGAATGGCCTAATCAAAGCCCAGACCTTAATCCAATTGAGAATCTGTGGCATAACTTGAAGATTGCTGTAGACCAACACAAGCCGTCTAACTTGAAGGAGTTGGAGCAGTTTTGCCTTGAGGAATGGGCAAAAATCCCAGTGGCTAGATGTGCTAAGCTAATAGAGACATACCCCAAGAGACTTGCAGCTGTAATTGTAGCAAAAGGTGGCTCTACAAAGTATTGACTTGGGGGGGTGAATGCCTATGCACACTCCACATTTCTATTTTTTCATCTTAATTATTGTTTGTGTCACAATAAAAAAAAATAGTGCACCCTTGAAGTGGTAGGCATGTTGGGTAAATCAAATGGCGCTAACCCCCCCCCCAAAAAAAAAAAATCCATTTTAATTCCAGCTTGTAATGTGACAAAACAGGACCAACACCAAGGGGGTGAATACTTTTGCAAGGCATTGTAATCCCCCGGTTAATTAATTTGGCAAATGCGTAATTATTGACAGTCAGTTGAATTTGTGATATGATCAGAAGTGACTCAAGTTATCTGTGAAGGTGCCCAAAATTCAAAGTTTGTTATGGCTTAACTACAAATATCTAAAGACACCAAAGAATCGGATTTTCAGTCCACATTTCAGAGATCAGCAACTGATCCTTAACATGTGCAGCAGTCGAAATTCCAGCTTCATAATAAACAATCATAATAAACCCCTTCCTGTATCAAGATGAGTATTTTTTTCCCCGATTATTGTGACCATAATCCAGAGTTGTGCTAAGAGACATTAGAACTTGTGCTAAAACACTTTAGGTTTTGCTAAAAGACTTTTGTGCTAAATAACCGGATACCGTGTATTGTGTAAGAGGGAAATCAAGTTAAGATGACAGCATTTGCCAAATCATTATTAATGTTAGACTAGGAAGGGGTAGGGCTTCCAGGGTGTGTCAGTTATTATCAGAGTGCTTGGTGATGGAAACAGCCGAGGAGTAGCTCTTATCCTGTTTATACCAATGCAACTTTGTACACAGAGGCTACAGTGGTGTTTGAAAGTTTGTGAACCCTTTAGAATTTTCTATATTTCTGCATAAATATGACCTAAAACATCATCAGATTTTCACACAAGTCCTTAAAGTAGATAAAGAGAACCCAGTTAAACAAATGAGACAAAAATATTATGCTTGGTCATTTATTTATTGAGGAAAATGATCCAATATTACATATCTGTGAGTGGCAAAAGTATGTGAACCTTTGCTTTCAGTATCTGGTGTGACCCCCTTGTGCAGCAATAACTGCAACTAAACGTTTCCGGTAACTGTTGATCAGTCCTGCACACCGGCTTGGAGGAATTTTAGCCCGTTCCTCCGTACAGAACAGCTTCAACTCTGGGATGTTGGTGGGTTTCCTCACATGAACTGCTCGCTTCAGGTCCTTCCACTACATTTCGATTGGATTAAGGTCAGGACTTTGACTTGGCCATTCCAAAATATTAACTTTATTCTTCTTTAACCATTCTTTGGTAGAACAACTTGTGTGCTTAGGGTCGTTGTCTTGCTGCATGACCCACCTTCTCTTGAGATTCAGTTCATGGACAGATGTCCTGACATTTTCCTTTAGAATTCGCTGGCATAATTCAGAATTCATTGTTCCACCAATGATGGCAAGTCATCCTGGCCCAGATGCAGCAAAATAGGGCCAAACCATGATACTACCGCCACCATGTTTCAGAGATGGGATAAGGTTCTTATGCTGGAATGCAGTGTTTTCCTTTCTCCAAACATAACACTTCTCATTTAAACCAAAAAGTTCTATTTTGGTCTCCTCCGTCCACAAAACATTTTTCCAATAGCCTTCTGGCTTGTCCACGTGATCTTTAGCAAACTGCACACCAGCAGCAATGTTCTTTTTGGAGAGCAGTGGCTTTCTCCTTGCAACCCTGCCATGCACACCATTGCTGTTCAGTGTTCTCCTGATGGTGGACTCATGAATATTAACATTAGCCAATGTGAGAGAGGCCTTCAGTTGCTTAGAAGTTACCCTGGGGTCCTTTGTGACCTCGCCGACTATTACATGCCTTGCTCTTGGAGTGATCTTTGTTGGTTGACCACTCCTGTGGAGGGTAACAATGGTCTTGAATTTCCTCCATTTGTACACAATCTGTCTGATTGTGGATTGGTGGAGTCCAAACTCTTTAGAGATGGTTTTGTAACCTTTTCCAGCCTGATGAGCATCAACAACGCTTTTTCTGAGGTCGTTCAGAAATCTCCTTTGTTCGTGCCATGATACACTTCCACAACCATGTGTTGTGAAGATCAGACTTTGATAGATCCCTGTTCTTTAAATAAAACAGGGTGCCCACTCACACCTGATTGTCATCCCATTGATTGAAAACACCTGACTCTAATTTCACCTTCAAATTAACTGCTAATCCTAGAGGTTCACATACTTTTGCCACTCACAGATATGTAATATTGGATCATTTTCCTGAATAAATAAATGACCAAGGATAATATTTTTTATCTCATTTGTTTAACTGGGTTCTCTTTATCTACTTTTAGGACTTGTGTGAAAATCTGATGATGTTTTAGGTCATATTTATGCAGAAATATAGAAAATTCTAAAGGGTTCACAAACTTTCAAGCACCACTGTACATCCACACTATTTTAGCTTTAAAAATGGCATTTCAAAACAAAAACAATGTCCATCCAGACGAGCATTTTAGCTCCATATCAGAAATAATCTCCGTCCATACTAACACACCTGAAAATATATATCACCTGACTATTCATGTACACTGTGCATGTGCGTGCCAGTATAAAAAGCTAATGCTGTTTGTTTTCTTCTGGAAAAGGGTCACATGATAGGAGCATGACGCATAAGAGCCAATCAGGAAGCGAACGTGGGTGTCTGTGACATTGTTTCTAAATGTCTCTGTTTTTGACCATCTACACTAAAAACGCCACCCTGGGGGTTTCAAACTAAAAGGAGTCCAGCAGCATTTCAAAAGTCTCCATTTTTGGAGCTCGAGAACTCCGGAGTAGTGTAGACATCAGGTGTAAACGCAGCAAAAGTAACATGTTTTAAAACTATTTAATGCATTAGTGTGGGCGTAGCCAGAGTTGCCCATTTACTGGCGTTCCAAGCACTGGAAGAATCTTCTACTGGAAAAACATGCTTTCATGATGAAACTGACATTGGCAAGTTATTGCAAAACTGTATATACAAGTATAGATGTCACAGTGGCACAGCCAGTAACGTTGCCACCTCGGAGGATCATTGGTTCATTTCCTGAGCTTGGATTACAGTGTGGGAAGCTTCACATGTTCTCCTCACAAATGCCGCTTTTCCACTACAAACGCGGCTGAGTCGGGCTGAGCCGTGCCGTGCTGAGTCGAGCTGAGCAGGGCTGTTGGAGTTGCATTTCGACTACAACCGCGCTGAACCGTGCTGGCTGGAAGTGGGTGGACACATTGGGTGGAGTTAGCGAAAGTGGGTGGACGTCACGTGATGTCGTTAAGCAGCGCAAACAGTGACATCAGTGAGCTTTTAAGCGGTAGTCTCACGACCCGGATAGTAAACAATAAACATGGAGGACATGGAGTCGTTAGTGTTGCTGGTCTTGGTGCTGTGGCTTGTTGTCACCGACAACGCCAACAGATACTGGCAAGAGCGTATAGATGAGGCGAGGCGCATAAGGCTTCATAATTCTCGTAATTCTTCTCCTTCCGGGTTTACGGTGTTTACAGATCCCAGCGTGCTCGCGGGGCGTGTGTGGGCATGTGAGGACACGCCTCCTCACCAATCAGTGCACAGGGGAGTGTCTGCTCACGCCCCCAGCCCCACTCGGCACGGTTTGGCTCGCTTCAGCCCCACTCCAAAACGGTGCGAGTTTTAGGGGCTAAGCAGGGCTGAAGCGAGCTGAGTCGTGCTGGTTTTTGGTAGTCGAAATGCGAGCCGTGTCGGGCTGAAGTGAGCTGAAGAGAGCTGAAGTGAGCTGAAAAAGGGTAGTGGAAAAGGGCCAATAGTGTAACATCTTTAAACTAAAGCAAACGCCTTGCTTACTGAGGCTTTGAAAAAAAATCTTCCGCAGAACAACTACAGAAAGCTGATTTTAACATCCCTCGAGAAGGAATAAGGAAGAATTGATCAAAGAAACAAGATACTGTAGGCTCTAAATCACAGTTGAGGGAAAAACACTACTTTTCCTTTCTGCGTTGCCCCCGTTTTTTTTTTTTAAACGAGTTTAGGCTTCTCTTTCCCCCCCTTCACTTCTCTTCAAGTGGCAGCACATCAAAGTCCAAGTGGTTGGAGTGTGCATTAACAACAGGCCTCTCAAATACAGATGCACCTGAAGAGAAACCTCCTCCTAATTGTCTTACATATAAATTCAGTAGCTGCTTGAAAGGAAAACTTGCTGTTCCGTGGTAACTACACAAAACGCTGAATACGTTCACTCAAGCATGTACAGCTCTGAATAAGATTGGAACGTGCTTTGATTATCAGGGCTCAGTATCTCATCCCTGAACTGATTGTATGCTGTAGAAAGACTTGTTCCATAGTTATGGGTTGGATGGACTGAATTCCCAGTGGCTTCTTGGGTAAAATTTTCCAGTTATCATCCAACAATATAACGCGCTCCTTTCCCAGTGCAGGTGCGCTCAATCAAATCAATAAGAATAGTGCTGTAGGTTGTTCTTGCTATGCTTCACCAAAAGACCCATAATGGTACAGTGTCTTGCAAAAGTATTCATCCCCCTTTCTGTTTTTTCATCTTAATTATTGTTTGTGTCGCAGTTTAAAAAAAAAAAAGTCTGTGAAGGTTCTCAGTCACCCAGGTCATCATAACCCGTAGGTGCTAAAGAAGGCACCTGGACTTGCTTGAAATCCTTAAAGATATTTTTGGTCCACTACAGGATAAATACCTGAAACTCCCCACTACAGTGTCTTATAAAAGTATTCATCCCCCTTTGTGTTTGTCCTGATTTGTCGCTTTACAAGCTGGAACTAGACTGCATTTCCACAGAGAAAATGCAAAGTGTGCTTCCTGAGCTGTAGCAGAACAGCTATCATGCCAACATGCTAACAGCTAGCATACCAACATGCTAACAGCTAACATACTAGAGTGGAGGAGCTCCTTATGGCATCATTACTCCAAAGTTCTACCCATTCATTTCAATGGCACGGAATTTTGCCAAACAACGGGAATACCGAACGAATGACAAGGGGTAGTGCAACCATTTTAACAAGCACGCCATTCCAGATTGGGCCCTACGTTTCAGCGTTGGAACGGTGCCTCCATCTCGAAAGCCCTAGGAGGAGTAGTGGATCCAAAAAACAGGTGAAACAGAATAATAATAATAATAATAAAACTTAAGAACAACAATAGTGTGCTTTTGCAAGCACACTAATTAAAATGGATGTTTGAAGGGTGAGCACCATTTGATTTACACAACATGCCTACCACTTCAAAGGTGCACATTGTTTTATTGTGACACAAACAATAATGTGAAAAAACAGAAATCTGGAGTGTACATAGGTATTCACCTCCTTTCGTATGAAACCCCGAAATAAGAGCTGGTCCAACCAATTCACTTCATAAGTCACATAATTAGTTGATTAAGATCCACCTGTGTGCAATCAAAGTGTCACATGATCTGCCACATGATGTCTGTATAAATCAGCCTGTTCTGGAAGGACCCTGACTCTGCAACACAACTAAGCAAGCAACATGAAAACCAAGGAGCCTCCAAACAGGTCAGAGACAAAGTTGGGAAGAAGTATAGATCAAGGTTGGGTTATGAAAAAAAAAAAAATCCCAAACTTCGAATATCCCAGTGAGCACCATTAAATCCATTATAGCAAAATGGAAAGAATATGGCACCACTACAAACCTAACAAGAAAACGCCGCCCACCAAAAAACTCACAGACTGGGCAAGGAGGGCATTAATCAGAGATGCAACAGCAGAGGTGGGAGGATCTGTCCGTAGGACCACTTTAAGCTGTACACTCCACAGAGCGGGGCTTTATGGAAGAGTGGCCAGAAAAAAGTCATTGCTTAAAGAAAACACATTTAGAGTTTGTACAACAGCATGTGACCGACTCCCCAAACACATGGAAGAAGATTCTCTGGTCAAATGAGACTAAAATTGAACTTTTTGGCCATCATGGGAAATGCCATGTGTGGCGCAAACCCAACACCCTGAGAACACCATTCCTACAGTGAAGCATGGTGGTGGCAGCATCATACTGTGGGGATGTTTTTCATCTGCAGGGACAGGAAAGCTTGTCAGGACTGAAGGAAAGATGGATGGCACTAAATACAGGGCAATTCTGGAGGAAAACCTGTTTGAGTCGGCCAGAGGTTTGAGACTGGGATGAAGGTTCACGTTCCAGCAGGACAATGACCCTAAACATACAGCTAAAGCTACACTGGAGTGGTTTAAAGGGAAACATTTAAATATCTTGGAATGGCCTAATCAAAGCCCAGACCTCAATCCAATTGAGAATCTGTGGCATAACTTGAAGATTGCTGTAGACCAACGCAACCCATCTAACTTGAAGGAGTTGGAGCAGTTTCACCTTGAGGAATGGGCAAAAATCCCAGTGGCTAGATGTGCTAAGCTAATAGAGACATACCCCAAGAGACTTGCAGCTGTAATTGCAGCAAAAGGTGACTCTACAAAGTATTGACACTGGGATGTGTGTGTGTGTGTGTGTGTGTGTGTGTGTGTGAATACCTATGCACACTCCAGATTTGTTTTTTTAATCTTAATTATTGTTTGTGTCACAATAAAACAACAATTTGCACCTTTAAAGTGGTCGGCGTGTTGTGTAAATCAAACAGTGCTAACCTCCCAAAAATCCATTTTAAGTCCAGCTTGTAATGCGACAAAACAGGACAAATACCAAGGGGGATGAATACTTTTACAAGACACTGTAGCTGTACTTGCAGGCAGAAATCAATGTTAGATTAAATGTATGTATTTTCCATTATAATACGACTATTGTGTAATTTTGTGTTCCCGTTATTGATTTCTCCTTCAGAGTTCTCAACAGTGGTGTGAATAAGTAACTTTTCCAGTCTAGTTTCTTCCTCACGTTGTCTTAGGGAGATTTTCTTGCTACTGTCACCTCAAATTTGTTCATTAGGGATCCAGATCTATATCCAGGTTTCTGAAAAGTTGTTGTGTAAAGATTGAGTGGGTGGCAGAATGGTGCAGTTGGTAGCATCACTGCTTCACAGCTCCAGGTTCCCCGCTTCAAACTTGAGCTCAAGTTACTGTCTATGTTGAAGTTTGATGTTTTCCCCATATCTGTGTGGGTTTCCTCCCATCTCCCAAAAACTCGCTGGTAGGAGGACTGGCTACACAAAATTGCTCCTAAGTGGGAATGAGTGTGCATGATGCCCTGTGATGGACTGGTGTCCCATCCAGGGTATATTCAAATAGGCTCAGAATCCAACACTACCATGTCCAGGATTAAGAGATTACTCAAGACAAAATGAAGATTGAATTATCAGCTCACCCAGGCTGTCTGAAACTGGCTGGTGCATGACAATGTGTTATATCAAGGGTATGTTCCATCAAAATTTCGACTTGAACGTCAACAAGTATTGGTGTCTGTCTATTTTCCATCAATACGCTATTCTAACTGAAATCAATGACTGGTGTTTTTCTGAAAAATATGAAAATGTGCTGTTCACACACAAGAAGCAAGACCTGCATCAACCAATAACTTTTTAACTTAGCTCAAAGATGTGCATCAAATTCTGAAAAACAAAAACAAAACAAAAAAAACCCTGAGGCAAAGTGAATGGACCGCATGCTTTGAACAGGACCTATAAACCGAAATGTTGAGAGAACTCTAGTCTGTTGAGAACCATGAAGAAGCACTAAAAAAAGCTTTAGAAGGATACTTCTAGTACTTCTATCACATTTTCAGAAGGATTTCATGAAGCTGGCTAAAGTAAAAAGTCTATGAATGAGAGATCAAGTCTGGTGGGCTTTTTAAAAGATGGCAAATTGTGCACTGGATGAACCCAAGACATACTTTAAAGAAGAACTAAAAGCAAATTTTCTATTATCAAAATTCTATTTCTCATTTTATTAAATATAGGAATGCATTTCTGACAGCTATTTTGTCACTGCTATAGCAAGTTATGAGTGTTTGAAATATGCTCTGTAATATATCAGTCCATATGTCAAAGCAATGGCCGTAAACGAGATTCGTTGAGCCCTGTGCGAGACATCGTAGGACGGAAGTAAAACGTACAGCAGAAATCAAAGTGACCAACATCTGTCAACGTTGTCAAAAGACGCGCGTGCCCTCTTTCGAATGCTGATGTAATCAAGCTGGAAGTTTTGTTTGTTTTGATAGCAATCAGGAAAGTTTGAAAAAAGTAGGCAGTAATCATCATTTAAACTCGTTTTTGTGCAATATTTCATTTGGAAAACAGTTTTCAAAATGGCGGCACGGACACCTGTCTGACACTTCACGTTTCGAAGTCTCGCACAAGTCTCGTGAAGATCGCGCGGATAAGCGACGCCTGCCGTGGACCAAACGAACTAAATTCAACATGGCTAAAAACCGAATAGGCCGATAAGTATAATATTTAATTGCAGTTAGTTGCCAATACGAGTCACGATATAAGGTTACTAAAACTGAAAACGGAATTGAATAACACGTTAATTAAGAAATAAAGCAATTTTAAAAATGACTTCAGTTCTCCTTTAAAGCAGTAGTGTCCAATCTTATCCACAAAGGGTTGGTGTGTTGCAAGATAGTCCTCCTCCTGATCCAAGTCCTCCTATAAGCCTAACTGCTAACCCTAATGCACAAGACGCTATACAACATGGAACAACGAAAGCACTTATCCAGCCTGAAATATACCAAACTCTTTTCACCCTTTAGACTTTTGGTTCAACTGCATATCCTGGAGTTTTGGTTCTGCATTCAGGGGTACGGGCGGCACGGTGGTGTAGTGGTTAGCGCTGTCGCCTCACAGCAAGAAGGTCCTGGGTTCGAGCTCCATGGCCGGCGAGGGCCTTTCTGTGTGGAGTTTGCATGTTCTCCCCGTGTCCGCGTGGGTTTCCTCCGGGTGCTCCAGTTTCCCCCACAGTCCAAAGACATGCAGGTTAGGTTAACTGGTGACTCTAAATTGAGCGTAGGTGTGAATGTGAGTGTGAATGGTTGTCTGTGTCTATGTGTCGGCCCTGTGATGACCTGGCGACTTGTCCAGGGTGTACCCCGCCTTTCGCCCGTAGTCAGCTGGGATAGGCTCCAGCTTGCCTGCGACCCTGTAGAACAGGATAAAGCGGCTAGAGATAATGAGATGAGAATGAGATCCAGGGGTACTTGAGTGTGGCTGCACAGGACTGATGTGGCTCCAGTATTTCTTTATAACTAAGTGGAAAAGACTGGACACTGCTACTTTAAACTGTTCTGGGGGTGGGTTTCCCAAAAGCATCATAGCACAAAGATCATCGTAAAATGGTCGTGCAAGCATCACAATGAACACTCTCTCTCCTAGTGAAGATGCTCTTAGCGTTAAGAGGCTTTTGGGAAACCCAGCCCTGTCTGTTGGATGATGTTGCCATCTACTGGGCTTCATAAATATGTGCAAAATATTAAGATTCATTTGGGAAAGTGAACAAGGCCTGGTTTATTAAGCAATTGGTTTTGCTTCAATAAGCAGACAGATGACACTTTTGTAAACAACATGCCCAGATTTGATGGCTGTGTTTCCATTGGCAGCTTACTGTGTGTAAAAAAAAAAAAAAATCGTTTTTAAAAATACAGTAAATCAAAATTAATTTAATTAAGTTAGAGAATCAAATGTTTACATAGCAGTTCCTTGATTATATAGTTGCTTAAATCAAAAACCTTTAAGCATTTCTGAAATATATTACAATTATTAAAATCTCTAGTTAACTTAAATCAAGGACAATTAAATCTTCTAACCTCGCAAAACTATTTACTTGTTATTCAAGTGTGAATATGTTATCCAAACATATAATACGTGACCATGTTGCTTATTTCAAACAGGTCAGAGTGCAGCTTTGACGTCCATTCGGGAATTGGTAAATATGCTCTGTGTGTGTCCTCATTAGGCCAGAGTTACTCGCTGTCCTGGTGTAAACAGCACAGCATTCTGAGACTTGCCTTCTCTCAAAGCCCCAAATGACTCGTAGCTGCAGTGTCACCCACATAAGCACAAAAATAAAATGTCAAATTGTGACTATTTTTGGATATACTGTGTAAACAAACCAACAAAATGCTGGTAAATCAAAGTTACTTACAGTTCAGTATACCTCCTCCAGTCCTGTCTACTGACAGAGGCTCTAGTGTTAGCCAGTGCTGATGTGAGGTGAGACTGACATATCAGAACCACAGGTTTAATGGGACCTGTCTGTCCCAAACTGGTGTCCTCCTATAAACACACACAACAATAAGAGCTGCATATGGCATTCTGGATGGAACCTATGGCAAACAAATCATGATTTTTATCATTATGGCATGTGTGTATGTCTTTAACTGACTGGGCTTCTGCGATAGCTGCTTTTGATGGTGTTGAGATCAGATCTCAGGCGCTCAGCTTGTTCAGGGTTCAGTTCCTGGAAGCCCTGCTGCACAGAGGACATGAGCACTGGGCCCCGGAGGAAAGTCACGTCCCTTGCTGATGCACCGGTCAGCTCATGTGTGGTGGAGTTGGGGACAGAGACGCACTGTGAATTCTGGGAGTGGAGAAGACAGAGCCCCGCCCCCCAAAAATAAAAAATAATAATTAAAAAAAAAAATTATGAGCAGTAACCTAATACAGATTGTATTAGAATAATTAACATGGCCTGGCCTTAAGCTGGTTTGCGTGTGCGTGCTTACAGTAGACTTTTAAGATTATTATAGGTCACACTGTAAGATCCCAAACAAATCTTGGCTGAATTTTATAACAGACTGTGTGACAGACTGTGACTGTGTGTTCTCTGTATCAGACTATATGATGAAGATCCCCAAATGACAAACTTTCTGTTGTTCTGCTTATGTCATCCATCAGCATGATCTGCAGAAAATGGGGTCTCAAACATGTTATGCCTAATACCATTTTTTAAAGACTATGGAGCCATTTGCAGCTGGGTGAAAGAGACAATATGGAATGCCCATTCTTCAAAGCGAGGTTACAGTAATAAAAAAAAAAAAATCATACAGTGTCTTGCAAAAGTATTCATCCCCCTTGGTGTTTGTCTTGTTTGGTCACATTACAAGCTGGAATTAAAATGGATTTTTGGAGGGTGAGCACCATTTGATTTACACAATATGCCTACCACTTTAAAGGTGCAAATTGTTGTTTTATTGTGACACAAGCAATAATTAAGATGAAAAAAAACAACAACCCAGAAATCTGGAGTGTACATAGGTATTCACCTCCTTTCGTATGAAACCCCTAAATAAGAGCTGGTCCAACCAATTCACTTCCTAAGTCACATAATTAGTTGACTAAGATCCACCTGTGTGCAGTCAAAGCACTGATCTGTCACGTGATGTCTGTATAAAATCAGCCTGTTCTGGAAGGACCCTGACTCTGCAACACAACTAAGCAAGCAATATGAAAACCAAGGAGCCTTCAAACAGGTCAGAGACAAAGTTGGGAAGAAGTATAGATCAGGGTTGGGTTATAAAAAAAAAAAAAAAAAAATAATAATAATAATAATAATAATAATATCCCAAACTTTGAATATCCTAGTGAGCACCATTAAATCCATTATAGCAAGATGGAAAGAATATGGCACCACTACAAACCTGACAAGAGAAGGCTGCCCACCAAAACTCGCAGACCGGGCAAGGAGGGCATTAATCAGAGATGCAACAGCAGAGGTGGGAGGATCTGTCCATAGGACCACTTTAAGCTGTACACTCCACAGAGTGGGGATTTATGGAAGAGTGTCTAGAAAAAAAGTCACTGCTTAAGAAAACACGTTTGGAGTTTGCCCAACAGCATGTGGCAGGCTCCTCAAACACATGGACGAAGATTCTCTGGTCAAATGAGACTAAAATTGATCTTTTTGGCCATCATGGGAAATGCCATGTGTGGCGCAAACCCAACACCCTGAGAACACCATTCCTACAGTGAAGCATGTTGGTGGCAGCATCATGCTGTGGGGATATTTTTCATCTACAAGAACGGGAAAGCTGGTCAGGACTGAAGGAAAGATGGATGGCACTACACACAGGGCAATTCTGGAGGAAAACCTGTTTGAGTCAGCCAAAGGTTCGAGACTGGGACAAAGGTTCATGTTCCACTAGTACAATGACCCTAAACATACAGCTAAAGCTACACTGGAGTGGTTTAAAGGGAAACATTTAAATATCTTGGAATTGTTTGGTCAAAGCCCAGACCTCAATCCAATTGAAAATCTGTGGCATAACTTGATGACTGCTGTAGACCAACACAACCCATCTAACGTGAAGGAGTTGGAGCAGTTTTGCCTTGAGGAATGGGCAAAAATCCCAGTAGCTAGATGTGCTAAGCTAATAGAGACATACCCCAAGAGACTTGCAGCTGTAACTGCAGCAAAAGGTGACTCTACCAAGTATTGACTTTTTCTTTTTTTATGGGGGGGGATACCTATGCACAAACCAGATTTCTGTTTTTTCATCTTAATTATTGTTTGTGTCACAATAAAACAATTATTTGCACTTTTAAAGTGGTAGGCATGTTTGTCTCGTCTCCTTCCGCTTATCCGGGGTCGGGTCGCAGAGGCAGCAATCTGAGCATGGAAGCCCAAACTTCCCTTTCCCCAGACACCTCGGCCAGCTCCTCGGGAAGAACACCGAGGCGTTCCCAGGCCAGCCGAGAGACATAGTCCCTCCAGCGTGTCCTGTGTCTTCCCCGGGGCCTCCTCCCAGGGGGACATGCCTGGAACACCTCCCCAGGGAGGCGTCCAGGAGGCATCCGAAAAAGATGCCCAAGCCACCTCAACTGATTCCTGTTGATGTGGAGGAGCAGCGGCTCTACTCCAAGCTCCTCCCGAGTGACTGTGCTTCTCACCCTAAGGGAGCGCCCAGCCACCCTGCGAAGGAAACTCATTTTGGCCGCTTGTATCCGCAATCTTGTTCTTTCGGTTATTACCCAAAGCTCATGACCATAAGTGAGAGTCGGAACGTAGATCAACCGGTAAATTGAGAGCTTTGCCTTTTGGCTCAGCTCCTTCTTCACCACGACGGACCGATAAAGCAACCGCATCACTGCGGAGGCTGCACCAATCCGCCTGTCGATCTCACACTCCATCCTTCCCTCACTCGTGAACAAGATCCTGAGATACTTAAACTCCTCCACTTGAGGCAGCCCTGCCGGAGTCCAACATGCACTGGGAACAGGTCTGACTTGCTGCCGGCAATGCGAACCAGACTCCTGCTCCGTTCGTACAGGGACCGGACAGCCCTTAGCAAAGAGCCCCAAACCCCATACTCCCGAAGCACCCACCACAGAATACCACGAGGGACATGGTTGAATGCCTTCTCCAAATCCACAAAGCACATGTGGACTGGTTGGGCAAACTCCCATGAACCCTCGAGCACCCTATGAAGGGTATAGAGCTGGTCCAGTGTTCCGCAACCAGGATGAAAACTGTATTGCTCCTCCTGGATCCGAGGTTCAACTATTGGCCAAATTCTCCTCTCCAGTACCCTGGAGTAAACCTTCCCTGGGAGGCTGAGAAGTGTGATTCCCCTATAAATGGAGCACACTCTCCGGTCCCCTTTCTTAAAAAGAGGGACCACCACCCCAGTCTGCCACTCCAAAGGCACTGTCCCCAACCGCCACGCGATGTTGCAGATGCATGTCAGCCAAGACAGCCCCACAACATCCAGAGACTTGAGATATTCGGGGCGGATCTCATCCACCCCCAGTGCCCTGCCACCGAGGAGCTTGCTCACCACCTCAGTGACTTCGGCTTGGGTAATGGACGAGTCCACCTCTGAGTCATCAGCCTCCACTTCCTCAATGGAAGACGTGACAGTGGGATTGAGAAGATCCTCGAAGTATTCCTTCCACCGGCCGACAATGTCCCCAGTCGAGGTCAACAGCTCCCCACCCGCACTGTAAACAGTGTTGGCAGAGTACTGCTTTCCCCTCCTGAGGCGCCGGACGGTTTGCCAGAATTTCTTCGAGGCCGACCAATAGTCGTCCTCCATGGCCTCACCGAACTCCTCCCAGTTCTGTGTTTTTGCTTCCGCAACTGCCCGGGCTGCGGCACGCCTGGCCTACCAATACCCATTAGCTGCCTCAGGAGTCCCGGAGGCCAACTTGGCCCGATAGGACTCCTTCTTCAACTTGACAGCATCCCTTACTTCCAGTGTCCACCACTGGGTTCGGGGATTGCCGCCACGACAGGCACCGGAGACCTTGCGGCCACAGCTCCGAACAGCCGCGTCGACAATGGAGGCAGAGAACATGGTCCACTCAGACTCAATGTCCCCCGCCTCCCTTGGAAGCTGGGAGAAGCTCTCCCAGAGGTGGGAGTTAAAGACCTCCCCGACAGAGTGCTCGGCCAGACATTCCCAGCAGACCCTCACCATACGTTTGGGCCTGCCAGGTCTGTCCGACTTCCTCCTCCGCCAGCGGATCCAACTCACCACCAGGTGGTGATCAGTTGACAGCTCAGCCCCTCTCTTCACCCGAGTGTCCAAGACATAGGGCCGGAGATCAGATGAAACGACAAAGTCGATCATCGACCTCCGACCTAAGGTGTCCTGGTGCCACATGCACTTATGGACACCCCTATGCTCAAACATGGTGTTTGTTATGGACAAACCGTGACTAGCACAGAAGTCCAATAACAAAACACCACTCGGGTTCAGATCGGGGAGGCCGTTCCTCCCAATCACGCCCCTCCAGGTGTCACTGTCGTCACCCACGTGAGCGTTGAAGTCCCCCAGTAGAACAATGGAGTCCACAGTCTGAGCACCTCTCAGTACCTCTTCCAGGGACTCCAAGAAGGCCTGATACTCTATACTGCTATTCGGCCCGTAGGCACAAACAACAGCAAGAGCCCTCTCCCCGATCCTAAGGCGCAGAGAGGCAACCCTCTCGTTCACTGAGGTAAACTCCAACACATGGTGGCTGAGTTGGGGAGCTATAAGCAAGCCCACACCAGCCCGCCGCCATTAACCAGAGAAGTGGAGAGTCCAGCCCTTCTCGAGGAGCTGGGTTCCGGAGCCCAAGCTGTGCGTGGAGGTGAGCCCGACTATCTCTAGCTCGTACCTCTCAACCTCCCGCACAAGCTCAGGCTCTTCCCCCCCAGCAAAGTGACATTCCATGTCCCAACAGCTAGCCGCTGTGTTTGGGGATCAGGTCGTCGAGGCCCCTGCCTTCGACTGCCGCCCAATCTACACTGCACCAGCCCCCTACGGTAGGCATGTTGTGTAAATCAAATGGTGCTAACCTCCCAAAAATCCATTTTAATTCCAGCTTGTAATGCGACAAAACAGGAAAAACACCAAGGGGGATGAATACTTTTGCAAGACACTGTATTTTCTGTCCATTAGCATGCATGATATCAGAAACATTCTCAGATGTCATAACAACGGTTGGGCAGCTCTCTGCTTATCATCACCATTTCTAATACCAGTGTTTTAAACCATGTGAATACAGGTTCCAGAGATTTTAAGCTACTGTCTGTGTGTCCTCAATTACAGCTGCTTAGCTCTCAGTTAAATCTAATGAAGACTAAATTAAACCAGACTACGTCCAAGTAGACTAAAGGTGATTCTTACAAGCTCAGATGGTGAATGGTGGCCCAGCTCTAATTCAAATGAGCTGCCAAAGTAGAGACGCCAGATGTTGTGGTTCAAGTCTTCCATGGGAATCTCACTGTGCTCCAGTGCCACTGCAGAAGTGTCCATGCCAGCCTCAGTCTCTCCTGCAGAGTCATCAGAGCCACTGCTGTGGTTCAGGAAGATCAGCGATGAGACGCTTACCTCGCTGTCTGATCCTGAGCCCAAATCCTGTACCGTAATGGAGGAAATACTGACCTTTTTAGTGTTCTCAACTGGGGGGAGGAGGTTGTTCATTTATTTCCTGTTTTTACCACACAAAAGCTTATTATTACAGTATTTAGTTAAGAAACATATGGGGAAAGTGGTTTCTGAGTCAAGCTTAGTAATGAACCACTACATAAGTGCTCTAAAAAAATGTTTGCATATCATCTCTGTTAACAGAATTAGGAAAGGTATTAATGTCCATCGTTACTATGGGACATAAATTGATTTTTAAGCATCAATTATTTTTATCTACATTCCATTTCATTCCAGGCATTTAGCAAACACTCTTATCCAGAGCAACATACAACATATCCAGAGCAGCCTGGGGAGCAGTTGGGGGTTAGGTGCCTTGCTCAAGGGCACTTCAGCCATTCCTGCTGGTCCAGGGAATCGAAC
Source organism: Neoarius graeffei (assembly GCF_027579695.1). Classification (NCBI taxonomy): domain Eukaryota; kingdom Metazoa; phylum Chordata; class Actinopteri; order Siluriformes; family Ariidae; genus Neoarius; species Neoarius graeffei. Next base: position 30,524,846 of record NC_083584.1, on the reverse strand, counting down.
TGGCAACCTTTTGGTCCCAAAGCTGCTTCTCTAACCATTAGGCCATGGTTAGAGAAGCAGCTTTGGGACAAAAAGGTTGCCAAATTCTAAAACGTCTTTTTCCTTTTGCTCTTGAAGACAAGCTAAGTATAGACAAGCCTATGCCATAATGAAGCCTTCATAAAGTTCTGAGTGTAAGACTCACAGCCAGCAAGCTAGGTCCCAGACTGCTGTGAATGGCCTCCAGCTGAGCATTGTATAACAGGCCTTTCAGGTCGGCTCCTGTGTACAGCTCGGTGGCAACAGCGATCTGCTCCAAGTCCACATCTGCAGCCAGTGGCACAGCGTGAGTCAGCGCCTTTAGTATCTCCAGCCTGGCTTCCTGAAGGTAATAATGCTCATAAGTCATGCCTATTACCACATAAACATTGATTGCATAACCATCAGAGTGAAGAGTGCAAATGCCAGGCTACAAACATATTTCATCATTGCCTCCCTATGTTACTCAGGCTTATGCCCTTGAATAAAAATCTCTTTCCATAATATCATGGTTTAAATGGGAAGCTGTAGAGACTAGTTAAGGAAAACTGGTTTCTTACGTCAAAAAAATTTTGTCGTACGCCAAAATCAATAAATAATGAATGGCTCGAATCAGCTAAAGCTTTTAGTCAAATGATAATCCATGCATCTCATTCATGTATTCTATTTTATTAAGCCAGAGTCCATTTTCAGTAAGTCATGTAAGACTGACCAGGTCTGGAGGAGGGCAGTACAGGGTCTTGTCCAGCCGTCCAGGCCTCAGCAGTGCAGGGTCGATCAGATCAGGACGACTGGTGGCTGCCAGCACGTACACTCCTGAGATAAATAAAACATACAGACGCATATAGATTGTCGAAATATTTGTGGGAACATCTCCTGCGCTTATGTGTTTTCAAGCATTAACAAAAACTAAAGAAGCATCATGAAGTGGAGTGATGTTTAAGTCTATTTTGCTTTTCCAAAGGCTACTTACTAGCATTAATAAACACTTAAATAGGATAAATAGTATTATGAAGACCTGTGCTCATAACTAAATGATATAAAAACTACAGTGGTGCTTGAAAGTTTGTGAACCCTTTAGAATTTTCTATATTTCTGCATAAATATGACCTAAAACAACATCAGATTTTCACACAAGTCCTAAAAGTAGATAAAGAGAACCCAGTTAAACAAATGAGACAAAAATATACTTGGTCATTTATTTATTGAGGAAAATGATCCAATATTACATATCTGTGAGTGGCAAAAGGATGTGAACCTCTAGGATTGGCAGTAAATTTGAAAGTGAAATTAGAGTCAGGTGTTTGTAATCCCATTGACTGAAATCAGGTGTGAGTGGGCACCCTGTTTTATTTAAAGAACAGGGATCTATCAAAGTCTGACCTTCACAACACGTTTGTGGAAGTGTATCATGGCACAAGCAAAGGAGATTTCTGAGGACCTCAGAAAAAGCGTTGTTGATGCTCATCAGGCTGGAAAAGGTTACAAAACCATCTCTAAAGAGTTTGGACTCCACCAATCCACAGTCAGACAGATTGTGTATAAATGGAGGAATTTCAAGACAATTGTTACCCTCCCCAGGAGTGGTCGACCAACAAAGATCACTCCAAGAGCAAGGCATGTAATAGTCGGTGAGGTCATAAAGAAGAAACCTTTATTTGGTCACATGCATACTTCAAGCACAGTGAAATTCATCCTCTGCATTTAACCCATCTGAAGCAGTGAACACACGCACACACACTCAGAGCAGTGGGCAGCCACACCAGAGTGCCCGGGGAGCAGTCAGGGGTCAGGTACCTTGCTCAAGGGCACCTCAGCCCAAGGCCACCCCACGTCAACCTAACTGCATGTCTTTGGATTGTGGGGGAAACTGGAGCACCCGCAGGAAACCCACGCAGACATGGGGAGAACATGCAAACTCCACACAGAAATGCCCTCGCCATCCACTGGGTTCAAACATGGAATCTTCTTGCTGGGAGGCGACTGTGCTAACCACTACACCACCGTGCCACCCAAAGGGCCTCTAAAAGGGCCCCAGGGTAACTTCTAAGCAACTGAAGGCCTCTCTCACATTGGCTATGGTTAATGCTCATGAGTCCACCATCAGGAGAACACTGAACAACAATGGTGTGCATGGCAGGGTTGCAAGGAGAAAGCCACTGCTCTCCAAAAAGAACATTGCTGCTCTGCAGTTTGCTAAAGATCACGTGGACAAGCCAGAAGGCTATTGGAAAAACGTTTTGTGGACGGAGGAGACCAAAATAGAACTTTTTGGTTTAAATGAGAAGCGCTATGTTTGGAGAAAGGAAAACACTGCATTCCAGCATAAGAACCTTATCCCATCTGTGAAACATGGTGGTGGTAGTATCATGGTTTGGGCCTGTTTTGCTGCATCTGGGCCAGGACGGCTTGCCATCATTAATGGAACAATGAATTCTGAATTATACCAGCGAATTCTAAAGGAAAATGTCAGGACATCTGTCCATGAACTGAATCTTAAGAGAAGGTGGGTCATGCAGCAAGACAACGACCCTAAGCACACAAGTCGTTCTACCAAAGAATGGTTAAAGAAGAATAAAGTTAATGTTTTGGAATGGCCAAGTCAAAGTCCTGACCTTAATCCAATTGAAATGTTGTGGAAGGACCTGAAGCGAGCAGTTCATGTGAGGAAACCCACCAACATCCCAGAGTTGAAGCTGTTCTGTACAGAGGAATGGGCTAAAATTCCTCCAAGCCGGTGTGTAGGACTGATCAACAGTTGCCGGAAACGTTTAGTTGCAGTTATTGCTGCACAAGGGGGTCACACCAGATACTGAAAGCAAAGGTTCACATACTTTTGCCACTCACAGATATGTAGTATTGGATCATTTTCTTCAATAAATAAATGACCAAGTATAATATTTTTGTCTCATTTGTTTAACTGGGTTCTCTTTATCTACTTTTAGGACTTGTGTGAAAATCTGATGTTTTAGGTCATATTTATGCAGAAACATAAATTCTAAAGGGTTCACAAATTTTCAAGCACCACTGTAGCTCATTGCTGTTATACCTTCTCTATTATACAACATGCATGCACAGTAGTCTATAAATAATTAAAATGAATCGTGTCACTGCATATGTTAAATAAAAAAAACATTAAGTTGCTCTCCTACTCACCCTGCAGCCCCTCTACTCCATCCAGCTGTGTGAGCAGCTGGTTTACCACTCGGTCAGTGACCCCTGTGCTGTCATGTCCTCTGCGTGGTGCCAGGGAGTCAAACTCATCAAAGAAAAGGATACAGGGCTTAGCTGCTTGTGCTCTACAGTAAACCGAAAAACAAGTAGAGAAAATAATAGAATTTATACTACAGCATGGTTGAATACTTGAATCTGATTGGTCAGTAGGTGTGCATTATTTTCATATACCAGCACAGCTCTGACAGTATTTCTGGCTGTAATATGAGCGATAGGTTAATATCAATGTCCTCATTCGAAGACATTATTGTTTCTATAGAAACAGCTTGTACACAGGCACAGGGACTGGTACGGTGGATGTTCCACATCATCTAAAAGTAATAATAAACTGATTAAAAAAAACATGTTCGTTCGGAGACATTTGTTTAACATTTAAGGAAGGAGTCTCAGTTGTAATCATTAGAGGACTGAGCAGTTTATGTCGTTTGGGTTCTTGGTAAAATGACAGGCTGCATTTTGAGTGAGAGAGAGAGAGAGAGAGAGAGAGAGACAGACAGACAGAGAGTGAGTCTGTGAGAGAAAAAAAGGGTGTGAGAGAGAGAGACAGACTAGTGAGGGCCTCGATTTATGTGCATCACAGCTATAACATAGGTGAAAACAGGAACTAATGTGTCTCTTGGATATTCCACAACATTAACTCTAATTATTAACCGTTAAACATGCAACATATCATTCATTAAGAAATTAAACATTGCAACTGCTGGCAAAATGCTGTGGCATAACTTGCGAATTGAATGTTTTGGAGGATTATGATACAAACCTCTGAAACACGTTCCTCACAGCCTGCTCACTAGCACCAATGTACTTGCTGAGCAGCTCCGGTCCCTGGAAGAACACCGAGAGAAGTTTAATCAATCAATCAGGTTGACTAAGATGGTGACATTTCACACAGGTAAACAATCCAACAAACATTCACACAAAAAGAAATTAAATTATCAGCATATGGCATACCATCCATTATCTGTCGCTGCTTATCCTGTCCTACAGGGTCGCAGGCAAGCTGGAGCCTATCCCAGCTAACTATGGGTGAGAGGCGGGGTACACCCTGGACAAGTCGCCAGGTCATCGCAGGGCCGACACAGAGACAAACAACCATTCACACCTATGGTCAATTTAGAGCCACCAATTAGCCTAACCTGCATGTCTTTGGGGGAAACCGGAGCACCCGGAGGAAACCCACGCGGATATGGGGAGAACATGCAAACTCCACACAGAAAAGCCCTCGCCGGTCGCTGGGCTCGAACCCAGGATCTTCTTGCTGCGAGGCGACAGTCCTAACCACTACACCACCGTGCCGCCCCCATATGGCATACCTTTTAGAGGTAATGTTTATTTTATTAGCTTCGTCATATATAATTATATAGTTTGTAAATTTTACAATATGTCAAACAGGAAATATATAACAATCAAATCAATAAATAAATAAATAACACAAAAAAAATATGACAGGGATACTGCACGAGTGTTAAGCCAATTACTGCAGGTGATTGTATATCAATGTATAAATATTGATGATTAAATATAAATAGAATATATAAAACACGTTAAGTTTTACATTAAATAACTAAACAAGAAGTAGAGAGAGCAAGGCTTCTGCAAGAGTTACATTTCAAACAAACGGTCTTAAAAGTACGAGTATGTGGATCGTTACAATTGTAGTTGCCCAGTGATGTAAAGTAGTAGCGTAGCATGACACATTTAAATGAGTTCAGTTTATCCGTGTTCAGGTTTAGTTCATCAGCCAGAGCGTTCCATATTCTGGCTGTCCTGATTCCGTATGATTTCTGGTATGTAGAAGTCTTGCATTGACGTACTGTGTACTTGACAACGTTGCTGCTTGATGATCTTGTTGGTCGTGTACAGTGAGGAACAGGTAATAGTCAGTCAGTTGGTCGGGTTCAATGCCCGAACTGATGATCACATCATCAGTTTTTCTTTGGCTAATCAGACACAAGGTACGCCACCACTCTTGCCGGAGCGGTTGGGGGTTAGGTGCCTTGCTCAAGGGCACTTAAGTCAATCCTGCTAGTCTAGAACAGGTAATAGGCTGGACTTCATATGTACCAGGCCATGGGTCATTTTAAAGGAAAAAAAAAATGTCTAGATATTCGTGCCAGTAAGTCATTGGTAGTAGAGTTTTCAGTCTTGAACTGTAAGAGACTGTGGATAAGAATGGCAGCTTAAGGATGTATTTGGTGGTGTGTCGTTGTGTCGTTTCTACTCTTGATATCAGTTCAGTAGACGGTGGTGCCCATATTTGTGCTGCATATCCAAAATGAGCACGAACAAGAGTGAGATACAGCGTTCGCCTCACAGAGACATTTTTGAATGTAACGAGTGTTTCTTCTGATGAAACCTAGAAGTCTATTAACACGAGATGTTCAGGTTTTGTTTTACTCAAAGTCTTCAGCCTTCAAGCAATATTTTTTTTTCAGGATGCACACTAGGGTGCATCAGTTGCCCCCTAAAAATGAAAAGTTCCTCCGATCATGATGCATTTTTGTTTTTATGCTCCTTTTGGTAAGAAAACACACTGGGTGAAATATTTTGAAAAAATTCAAAAGTTTAATGGTGGCACCAGGAGCTCAAAGTTATGGAAAAAGCTGCTATTTTATGACTTTTATGACAAAATTTTGATCACTTTTCATGAAACATTATGGCATCTTATAGAGTATACCAAATATCTTAGATACACATTTTTAGTACATATTCTAAATATATTATCAAGCACAGTTTGAGTTTTAGCTGTTCATTGAATCATTGTTCAACTACTTTTAAAGGGGAACAGAGGGCAATATATACAGTAAATATAACAATAAAACACACATTAACGAACCTTATTCAAGACTTACAAAAGTTTTTTGTTCTAAGGTTGGAAAGTTATAGTGTTTTGAAAGTAGCTCGAGCAAACTATTTCCGCAGTTTGAACAGCCCGCCATGATATTAATTTTATCCAATCAGAATGCACGTTCATTTTCTCTGCGTAACACTCATGACGTATGTATGTGCCCAGTTGTGTTGGCTCACTGAGGTTGGGACTAGCACGTGTGAATCGGAAAGTAGGATGAATTGTAAGTGATCGGCTACACAATGCCACAGTGTGTTGCTTTCGGGTGTAATAACAGGACCGATGGAAAGCATAATGATCCTCCAGACGTGTCTTTTGCGGGATCTCTTCGTATGATTCGACAGAGCTGTCGCTTTCACTTGATGCGCCCGACGCCATGATTACACGCTTCTCTCCTAGTGCAGTGGGTAGGGCTGACGTCACGGTCTTTTAAAAATGGCGACTCTTGTGCCGTTTAGCGTACCGACTATTATATTTACAATTACCAAGATATTTCGTTGTTTTCTAGTATATAAATTTGATAGAATACTTAAGAATACGTTACTTTGTCACATCAGCAACTGTATATATTATATTTGGTACCCCTTTAAACAATACAAATGTATTATGAATCACATTAATGCTTCTCAATCCCTTGCAAAGGTTCTTAACATGATCTCTGGGTCACAAGAAATCAATAAATGGAGTCCAACATTGTGATTCAAACCTTACGTGAAAACATAAAATAAGCGTTTTTTGGCAAAAAATGAACCTCATGGTGCCACCATTAGACTTTTGAATATGGTCAAAAAATTTTACAGGATGTCTTTATTGGTGAAAATGAACACCCAGACAAAAATGCATCAGATTTTATGAAAGTGAGGGCAACTGATGCAGCCTAATGTACACACAATAATCGCCTTGAAAACTCCTACTATACACTCAGCCATGCTAAAGTGTGAATAATAGCAGCACAGGAAGGGAAACAGCTACATCTATAAAAACAGCAGAGACCTCCTCACCATGAAATGAGCTCATACCGCTCTCGTGCTTTCCTATACTTTTATAGGCAATTGCAATTTTATTGGCACTTACAGTCATGCATTACTGGTATTCTTCAAAATCTTATAATAAATAAGAGGCTTTCAGTCACTTTAACGGATGATGGTAGCATTAATAAAATCATACATTCTCACCTTAATGCTAATAAAGTTCATGCCACTCTCCTTGGCAACAGCTCCAGCCAGTAGGGTTTTCCCCGTGCCAGGTGCTCCATAGAGCAGCACACCAGAGCGATGACGAATAGGCAGACTGGAGAAGAGCAGCGGGTACTGCAACACACCATGCTGTAGATTAGCACTGACAGCTTGGAGGTCTAATAATAGAAACTCAGTGAAGTATCTGTTTAGATTAATGGCAAAATGTCCAATCACCAAGACTTTATCCAAACCTGCACAGACTGACTGTTAAAACGTTATAGGAAATGACTCACAGCTTCACCTCTAGCTCTGCTTTACCTTGGCAGGAAGTAGGATGGTGTCCATAAGAAGTTGGCGTGCCTCATGAAGCCCGCCCACCTGCTCCATCCCCGCAATGCTGGGCACCTGCAGCTGCACCCCCCACAGAGAAGGAGGTGTGAAACCCTGCAGAGCATGATGCAAATCCGCACTGCTCAAACACACACCTGTGGGACATCACAGACTTTCAGATAAACATGTATCATACTGTACATCCACAGTAAAGTAACTTGGTGCTTTCCTTGAGTGTTGTCGTTGCCCCTATTGTGTACAGCACTGGCATGGATGGCTCGGTCTAGTAGTAGGTTCAGATCTCGTGGAAGATAGCCCTCAGTTTTCATAGCTATGTCATCCAGATCAACGATTCCTGAGCCGTCTTCAATTATGATGTTTTTACAGGTCATCAGTGACCTCAGGATGGCCACTCTCTGCATCTGTACAGACAAAAGTCCCAATTTATTGCATGGACAGAAAGCAAATAATTCACTCAAAATCATAACCAAATACTATACAGTCTACTATTATGGGTTTTGTTGTACTGTATCTGCTTTCTCAGTGAAGATGATATTAATGGATTTAGAAGTATAGCAGTAGAGCAAGTTCTGAATTATTTGGTTTGGAAAACTTAACACATTTTTAAAACACAGTTGTTAAGAACTTGTTTACGTTCTTAACTACCATCAGTTATTAAAACTATTATAAATATAACATGAAATAATTTTAACATGTTGAGAAGTGAGAAAAGGAACAGAATACAGAAAAATTTGAAACTCTAAAGCCAATAAACATTTAAAATATACAATTATATAACTGTAATGCTCTAATGATAAAGCTATTAGCATTAGACATGAGTGACTGTGGGGCGGCACGGTAGTGTAATGGTTAGCGCTGTCGCCTCACAGCAAGAAGGTCCGGGTTCGAGCCCCGTGGCTGGCGAGGGCCTTTCTGTGCGGAGTTTGCATGTTCTCTCCGTGTCCGCGTGAGTTTCCTCCGGGTGCTCCGGTTTCCCCCACAGTCCAAAGACATGCAGGTTAGGTTAACTGGTGACTCTAAATTGACCGTAGGTGTGAATGTGAGTGTGAATGGTTGTCTGTGTCTATGTGTCAGCCCTGTGATGACCTGGCGACTTGTCCAGGGTGTACCCCGCCTTTCGCCCGTAGTCAGCTGGGATAGGCTCCAGCTTGCCTGCGACCCTGTAGGACAGGATAAAGCGGCTAGAGATGATGATTTGAGATGAGTGACTGTCTCACCAAAGCTGTTTTTTTTTTTAATGTTTATCCAACTTTTATCCAAATACTGTACAGTAAAAAGCCATTCTGGTTGTTTGATTTCTCTAAAGCTTTGAGGTGTCTATCTGCAATCAGACCGAAACTGAGACCCTTCTCTGTTTAGTTTAGGACATCATAAATTCTTCCCATTTCTGAAAGGAGGACAGATTTTGATCTTTACTTGCAATTCCTTTTCTTAAAAAGAGTTAATTAAAATTAACTAGATAAAACACGAGATAAAATGTGTTTTGCATAAATATTGGCTGCCCCAACAACTGCCCTTTAATTACAAGTGATTTTAATAAAAACAGCTTTTGTTTTCTTTTCCCAGTCCAGTTAAACCTGCTAAGATTGTTGGGGCAGCATCATGGTGGAGTGGTTAGCACTCACCTCGCAGCAACAAGGTTCTGGGTTCGAGCCCAGTGGCCGACAGGGGGCTTTCTGTGTGGAGTTTGCATGTTCTCCCCGTGTCTGCGTGGGTTTCCTCCGGGGTACTCCCCACAGTTCAAAGACATGTGGTTAGGTTAATATGGGGCAGCCATGGAGGTTGGGCTGAAGTGCCCTTGAGCAAGGCACCTAACCCCCAACTGCTCCCCTCGCTGCCCATTGCTCTGGGTATGCATGTGTGCTCATTGATCACTTGTATGTGTGTGTTCACTGCTTCAGATGGGTTAAATGCAGAAGTGCTTAAGTCTGTGCTTGAGTGTACATGTGATAAATAAAGGCTTCCATCCATTGCTGTCAATAATTACTAATGATTCCTAATCAAAGAAGGCAAAAGTCATGTATTGAAACATTTAAACACGAGTTTCATTGTCATCTGTTCACTCCATGGATCATGGTTCACACCATCATTGGTGGAGAAATAATTACTAATTCATTATTTGGGTTTTGGTCTGTTGGCTAAATTATATTAACAAAAATTATGTTAACATTATTTGTTAATAAGATCTCTTTAAAACAACTTATTTTAAAGAATTAAATATTCTGTAATATCACCTAACACATACTCTCCATCCATCCATTTTCTATAACCGCTTATCCTGTGCAGGGTCGTAGGCAAGCTGGAGCCTATCCCAGCTGACTACGGGCGAGAGGCGGGGTACACCCTGGACAAGTCGCCAGATCATCATAGGGCTGACACATACAGACAAACAACCATTCACACTCACATTCACACCTACGGTCAATTTAGAGCCACCAATTAACCTAACCTGCATGTCTTTGGACTGTGGGGGAAACCGGAGCACCCGGAGGAAACCCACGCAGACACGGGGAGAACATGCAAACTCCGCACAGAAAGGCCCTCGCCGGCCACGGGGCTCAAACCCGGACCTTCTTGCTGTGAGGCGACGGTGCTAACCACTACACCACCGTGCCATCACATGCACTTGCAACACCATTAAATTTTAGTGATAGTGAACCAGTGTGATTGTGAAGGCCTGTAGCGTGTGAACAGTTTTCTGAACTAACCTGGTCAGGTGGGTGAATTTTACAAAAGCTCTGAAAGAAGTGTGAACCCTGTACTTCAGTCAGTATTGGGTGAAGAGTGTGTTCATTCTGCGCTGTGACCAGCAGAGTCACCAAACTGGAGCGTCCCACCACTTCATCCACCAAATCCTTCAAGCCTGAGCAACACACACACCGTTTCCATCAGATAACTGTTTCAAACGAAGCCCCGAATAGTGTGTAGTATTGCTGCAGGCATGCAGTACTCTGTGCGATGTGATGATGCAGCACTGCCTCTGCGCCCTGCTCCTGCTCAGGCGTGGTGGCTGCTCCAGTCATGTGATCTAGGTCATCCAACAGGACCACTGATGGCTGTCTCCAAACTGCTTGCTCAAAAACCTCATCCAGTCTCTGCCTCACTGTGTCTGCTCGTTTACCTGAGAGATGTATTACAACATCATGCAGTATGAAACCTCATACAACAGCACTGTTATCTGGCCTGAAGGTGTTGATTAATTTTCTATAATGGCAGCTCTGACAGTATTTACAGCTGCAAGACAAATCACAGGTTTATATACAACCCTGATTCCAAAAAAGTTGGGACAAAGTACAAATTGTAAATAAAAACGGAATGCAATGATGTGGAAGTTTCAAAATTCCATATTTTATTCAGAATAGAACATAGATGACATATCAAATGTTTAAACTGAGAAAATGTATCATTTAAAGAGAAAAATTAGGTGATTTTAAATTTCATGACAACACCACATCTCAAAAAAGTTGGGACAAGGCCATGTTTCCCACTGTGAGACATCCCCTTTTCTCTTTACAACAGTCTGTAAACGTCTGGGGACTGAGGAGACAAGTTGCTCAAGTTTAGGGATAGGAATGTTAACCCATTCTTGTCTAATGTAGGATTCCAGTTGCTCAACTGTCTTGGGTCTTTTTTGCCATATCTTCTGTTTATGATGCGCCAAATGTTTTCTATGGGTGAAAGATCTGGACTGCAGGCTGGCCAGTTCAGTACCCGGACCCTTCTTCTACGCAGCCATGATGCTGTAATTGATGCAGTATGTGGTTTGGCATTGTCATGTTGGAAAATCCAAGGTCTCCCCTGAAAGAGACGTCATCTGGATGGGAGCATATGTTGCTCTAGAACCTGGATATACCTTTCAGCATTGATGGTGTCTTTCCAGATGTGTAAGCTGCCCATGCCACACGCACTAATGCAACCCCATACCATCAGAGATGCAGGCTTCTGAACTGAGCGCTGGTAACAACTTGGGTCGTCCTTCTCCTCTTTAGTCCGAATGACACGGCGTCCCTGATTTCCATAAAGAACTTCAAATTTTGATTCGTCTGACCACAGAACAGTTTTCCACTTTGCCACAGTCCATTTTAAATGAGCCTTGGCCCAGAGAAGACGTCTGCGCTTCTGGATCATGTTTAGATACGGCTTCTTCTTTGAACTATAGAGTTTTAGCTGGCAACAGCGGATGGCACGGTGAATTGTGTTCACAGATAATGTTCTCTGGAAATATTCCTGAGCCCATTTTGTGATTTCCAATACAGAAGCATGCCTGTATGTGATGCAGTGCCGTCTAAGGGCCCGAAGATCACGGGCACCCAGTATGGTTTTCCGGCCTTGACCCTTACGCACAGAGATTCTTCCAGATTCTCTGAATCTTTTGATGATATTATGCACTGTAGATGATGATATGTTCAAACTCTTTGCAATTTTACACTGTCGAACTCCTTTCTGATATTGCTCCACTATTTGTCGGTGCAGAATTAGGGGGATTGGTGATCCTCTTCCCATCTTTACTTCTGAGAGCCGCTGCCACTCCAAGATGCTCTTTTTATACCCAGTCATGTTAATGACCTATTGTCAATTGACCTAATGAGTTGCAATTTGGTCCTCCAGCTGTTCCTTTTTTGTACCTTTAACTTTTCCAGCCTCTTATTGCCCCTGTCCCAACTTTTTTGAGATGTGTTGCTGTCATGAAATTTCAAATGAGCCAATATTTGGCATAACATTTCAAAATGTCTCACTTTCGACATTTGATACGTTGTCTATGTTCTATTGTGAATACAAGATCAGTTTTTGAGATTTGTAAATTATTGCATTCCGTTTTTATTTACAATTTGTACTTTGTCCCAACTTTTTTGGAATTGGGGTTGTAATAATAAGCTCATTCTGATATGTTGCTGTTTCTCTCGTAAGCCAGTACACAGGGACTTTTTTTTATGATCCAGATTACAAAAATGTGTGTAATTGTTGACGTGATGTTTTCTATGAGGAGAGTTTATTTAGCGTTTGTGTAATGAGTCTCCAGTGTCAACAGGTGAAACTGTTCCTTTAAATTTGTTGACATGGGAAAGTCTTCAGGAGAGAGCGTTCAATAGCATAAGTTATTCCTAGAATAATTCTCATACAGATGTAGAAATACTTCTCTGTACCTTTAAGTTTCTTGGAGTCCACGACCTCGATGTGAGCATCCAGCTCTTCCACAGCTTTCATGCAGAGAGCCTTGGCTAGAGAAGTCTTACCACTACCCTTTACAGATGAACAGAGAGAAATATATATTATTTACCAGCTGGGAGGTCTGTATCGTGAAATACCGTGACCTCAGCCTTGAAAATACTGACCTCGGCCCAGAGGCCTCGGTCAGTATTTTCAAGACCTCGGTCATGGTATTTCACGATACGGACCTCCCAGCTGGTAAATAATATATTTATTTTTTTCTTTACCAAATTCTAACAGAAAATCAGAGCGCCCAAAAGGGAAAACATATTTAGAACAGACCTGCTACAAGCTCGTCATTTAGGTTTCGACCAAACTTCCCAAAGACATTGAGGTCGTACTTTTTGTTGTATTTTCTGCCCTTTGCTCCTCAATAAACTGCTGGATTTGCTCGGCGTTAGCAACAGTTACAAGTTACAAGGCTTTCTCCTGAAATGTTTTCTTTTATTTCGTCTTCCTCAGGGTAGTAAAACTGGCTTTCGCTGTGAACACCGTTGTTATCGCTATCCATGCTGTAAAATTAATGCTATTATACTGAGAAATGCGAAAATAAATGTTGACAAAAAATTGCTACTATGTTGTTTGTTGTTGTGAACGAGCGAGTCGGCAAATGTCCATAACCGGGGTGCGATCCGTAGGATTCCGGACCGCTCGCGAGCCAATCAGAGCGCATGATTTGATGGAAACCGGACCGTGAAAAAAATAATACAAGTTAATGCACTAAATGGTAAAAACCTAACTGTCGTGGGCTTTCTGTTTAAATTGTCTACCTCTATTCAAATTTGTGAAATGGTCACCTTGGCTCCTGTGATGAGCAGAGCTCCACTCCGGAGGCCACAGCCAGTGGATACCAGCTCACATGAGAGTGGACTTCCCATCAGACTGTGAGAGATGTGCTCAAAAGCACAGACACTGATGTCCTCCACACCACTGAATAAGCAGAGATCAAATAAATCCACAAAATTCACATAAATCAGGAATTGCATACAAGTACATATGACACACTGAGGTTTACTATGTTTGATGCTATAAAATAACATGACCTGTTATTTACTAGAATTACCCAAGAGAGCGGAGGGAAGGAAAGCCAACACAAGGTGACTTATCTGCAATCTGTGCGGTTGTATGGTTCGACACATGAGGCTCCCTGACAACCTAGGGATCAACCAATAAGTAAGTAAGTAAGTAAGTAAATAAATAAATAAATAATTTTTTTTTTTTTAAATCACAAAATACCTAATTTTAATGCTCAACCAAAGTGAACAGAAAAGCTGAGAATGAAAATCATCAGATTATGGCTGTACAATTAATCATCATCATAAAATTAATCACATTTTAGTACATTATTTTACTATTAATTTTTGACTTAATGAAACAGACTGTGATATTGGTGAGATTAGCAAACATTGTGTTATTCTCAAATGTTCATGTTCTCTCTGTTGATATTATTTAACTCTATTTAGTTGCTTACTGTGGCGGCAAATGCATTTTATTAGCCTTTGTTAATATTTAGCATTAATATTTTATATTTAGAATCAAAAAGATGTCAGTGATTCTCAAACTGTGGCCTGTGAAACAGTCAGAGGGGTGGTTTTTTGTGACACTGTTGGAAATCATAGCCCAACCATTATCAAAATTATTTTATTCTCTCGACATTCACTGGATATGAGCAATCGCGCACTCCGATTGGCTACTCTACTACTCGGCTATCAGCTCATATACTGTGAGTAGAGCAAAACAAAATGGCGGAGCGTGTTGCTGAACCAACCGAGGATGAAATAAAAACACTGCTCGAAAACAAAACCCCCCAAAATACAAAAAAAATATGGAATGAAAGTATTTGATGGTAAGAACATATCTTTTTTTTTATTTTTCAAGAATTATTATAGAATTTTTCACAAATTGCTAGTGTCATTTCGCCGGTTTGTTTACATTCTAAGCGGAAATGATTTTGTCGGACGTTTTGTATAAAGTTTTTATTTATCGAATTTGCAAAAAATAAAAATGCTCCGTTTCTCAAAATCCAGTGAATATGGATAAAATAAAACAGTCATTCCACTCAATCTCGTCGTACATGGCTTACAGCCTCAGCTCATGCACGACTGAATTTCGTGGAATTAACTTAAATATTTATTTTTGGGTTCTAATATTTAGTATCCTAATTGACTGGCCACTTGAACTGTAATTGATTTAATTCAAACCTCAAGATCTCAGTAAGTAAAAATATAAATAATGTTGACTTTAATCTAATATGTGCTGTCAGTGGAATGGAATAAAAAGCTTTATGGCGCCGATAAATGGCCAAAATATAATTAAACACCTTGAAATAAGAAGCCGAACATTTGAATAGACGGATTATGTTCATAAATAAATCTGAACTGTGAGGGTCAGAGGAAGTTATTTTCCAGTTCCCTACAGGTCCCTGGCTGCAAAACCCCTGTACATGACTAAGAAGCAGCTTTAGTTTGATTCACACTTGTGAATAAGTATATGTTTATTGTGAAAGAAAAATCTATTTTCTCTCTATTTAAAATAATAAATGTGCAATAAAAATGTTGTCCCTAAATTGGCTAAGTAATTGTAAAAATAAATCAATCAATCACAATTTCAAGACTTAGTATGTCATTTTAGCCATTACTGTTCCTCTCTATATCCACCAATTCCTAAAACAAACTACCTGTATGTCGGCTTTGTACAGGGCACCAGTGGATAAGAGAAAGACCTCATCCACTTGCTTTGGCTCAGCTTCAGGTTTCAGGACAGTCAAGATGAATTCAGATTTTCCTAAGAAAACGGCAGAAACCAAATGAGCGTTAAAGACAAACTTTTATTTAATAGTACAAGCCATACGTGTCTTGCTTATACCTTCAGTGCATCGCAGGACGATGAGGTCAGTCCGTGTTGTCAGACATGCTAAAGGCTGATGGCTCAGAGCATGAAGCCAGCTGAGGAAAGCAGACTGAACATCTTCCTCTCTCTCACTCTCAGCCTGTAGAAACAGATCTTTCCTTAAGGCCCGGTCCCACTGGCCGATGGACACAAAACGTATGCAAAAAGGACACAGCGGACGAGCAAAATTTCGGGGGTGGCTCTATCCGTTTTCATCCGCTCCAGAAATGGACAAAATTGGCGAAAATTTGCGAAAACAGAAAGGAAAAGAATGGACGTGGGTAGTATATAGCGGGGATGTTAAACGCATGTTCATAGGAAGCCTAGCGGATGAAAGCGGATGGAAGTGGATGACAGCTCCGAAGGGGTTACCGGTGATAACTGAGAAGCGGACGCATAGCAGAAAGAGCGGATGCATAGCGGATGAAGGGGATGCATCACGTACGCCTAACGGAAACAAAGGGGATGTTGCGTGGATGTATATCGGATGCAGACCGTTCACTGCGCATGCGGGGGGTATGAATTGCGTCTGCTCCGCGGATATAAAGGGATGCAGCACGCACGCCGTCAGCATAAAGCGGAAAGACGTGCTGGCGGCTACATCGATACATCTCTACTACTAGATGATTTTCTCCCCCTTTTTATACAAAATATCGATTGTCCGCTAGGTGTCCTTCTACATACTCTAGACATACTCCAGACATCCTAAATATATGAGATACATCCCAGATATAAACGCTTTGTCCGTTTTGAATACTTTATATACGAGATGCATACGCTTACATCCTTTCTATTTCCGTGCTACTAACGATGAACAGACGTTTCATGTACCTTATCTTTCCTCCCTCTTTCCGTTTTCAGCTGCAGCGGATGTGAGTTGCGAGGATGCCCAGAGGATGCAGAGAGGATACAGCAGACGTTTAACGGATGATGACGGACATAGAACGTTTGTTGCTCGGATATGTCGCGGATTTACATCGTACACGGCAGAAAGTTCATCCGTTCTAAAAGTTTTGTGCAGCTCAAAACTTTTTGCGCGGATGAAATCACAGTGGACGGATGCTCGATGGATAGAGCGTATGAAGCACGTATGCAATGAGTACACAACGGCTGCATAGCGTTTTCCAACGGATGGCAAAGATTTTTTTACGTTTTACATCCTCTTTGCATCCGTAAGTGCAGTGGGACCGGGCCTTTATCACAGAAGCACCATCTTCCATGATGGGCCTTGAATAAAGTTCATAGCTAATATTTGAATGATGAAACGTCAGTGAAAACATGGTGGTTACTATATAGTAGAGGAGACGCACGCACTCACCAGTGGATGCAACGGCTGGAGCGAAACAGCTAGTGCTACTTTCGGGGTACATCTCAAAGGACGGACTTTCACAGCAGAGTGTGTGTCGATGCTCAACCTGCCTCGTAACATGCTTGGGATCTGGAGAAAGAACAGGAAGACTGTTAAACATCCTATATTCATCATAAGCATAAATAAAAGCATCTTTCACATTTTCCCTTCCAGTAACAGCATGGGTTCTCAAATTGGAAGCCATGACACAGTGAAACCTGCATTTTTTTTAATTTAACTACAATTTTTTTAAGAACATTCAATTATACAATTTGTAAAAAAATAAAATAAAAAAGAAGATTTGCATTGCAGCTAATAGCGTTCGTAGCTCATGTTAATTTTTAAACCTAACCCTGTAAATCCTGTCCGAAGGGTATGCGAACTTTTATACTCAACTGTTCGTATGAACGTTTTCTCTGCAAGCTGCACTTCCATGCACATCTGAATCGAAGCTTCATTTATTTTCCCTCAACAGCAGGACGTGTTCTAACATTTACTGTATTATACTATATTAGTTCTAAAAATTAGTAACTGTTAACTGCTAACACGGGGCGGCACGGTGGTGTAGTGGTTAGCGCTGTTGCCTCACAGCAAGAAGGTCCGGGTTCGAGCCCCGTGGCCGGCGAGGGCCTTTCTGTGTGGAGTTTGCATGTTCTCCCCGTGTCCGCGTGGGTTTCCTCCGGGTGCTCCGGTTTCCCCCACAGTCCAAAGACATGCAGGTTAGGTTAACTGGTGACTCTAAATTGACCGTAGGTGTGAATGTGAGTGTGAATGGTTGTCTGTGTCTGTGTCAGCCCTGTGATGACCTGGCGACTTGTCCAGGGTGTACCCCGCCTTTCGCCCGTAGTCAGCTGGGATGGGCTCCAGCTTGCCTGTGACCCTGTAGAACAGGATAAAGTGGCTAGAGATAATGAGATGAGATGAACTGCTAACACCGATGAGGTAGTGATTCGTGTATGCAACCTGTGAGATCTGCTTTTTGATTTTACAAACAGAAGGATGAAAAACCACTGCTCTACATATTAAAAAGTAAAAATCAGTGCTTCATAATACTCACCCAAATCTTCCCATGATAAATTTCACCCATTTTACAGGATCTCTGATCCAGTTGCAGCTTCTTGACATTGTGGCAAATCATCTTAACCAGCACAGACTCTTCTGTGTGCTCCTGCATATCTGTATCGGTCTCTGTCTGAGAACCACCGTTCTTTTTCTTCTCCATCACTTGCTTGGTTTGCTCCCTCACTTCTTTAGGAGAATGAATCTTTGAAAGTCTACCGTAGGTTAATATCGGCTGTCCTGCACTCCAACAGTCTGACTGGTGCCATGGGAATACATGAACATCTCCATGACTTGAACCGAGATGACTGATTGCTGCTGGTGGGGATCCACACGCCCGAAGCACACAATCCTGGAAGACAGCAGGGATAGTAGGAACTTCAGGAATCTCCTTCGCAGGCTCATATTTTCCTGTGAACATATATCTTAGCAGACTCCTCAGATCAGCCATTCCACCCCGATGACCCTGATTGTAATCTGGCTGATTGGTAATGGACTCGGGAGGAGACTCGGTTCCAGCAGAGGAGATAATGGATGAGGAAGTGAGTTCAGTGTTCTGCTGTCTTTGCAGAAGTTGGTTCTTTGATTCGGTATCTGGGGGAGCATGAGGAAGGTGCTTGCCTCCAGGTCGAAGTTTGGGGGAAACCACCAGCTCAGTGAACTGCTCCAATCGGCCGTATGAGACAGACGGAGAGACGGAGACTATAAAGACAAGAGGGGAAATGGTTTAGAGAGCACTAGTAGTGCAGAATTACACAAAGTATTGAGATTACTAACCTATCTTGACATAGATAACAGTGTGTTGGTCCACCCACACAGGAAGCACCGCATCCCTGAAGACCACTCGGATCTGATCTAAAAGTTGCTGTTCAAGAGCCAAGTAGTGAAGCTCCTGGACACATTCAGATACGTGCTTAGTGAAAAGCATTAACGTGTTTCAATGAACACTAGTGGAGATCTGTATATCTTTCAGAAGACATTTTAAAGGACAATAACCCTGGTTTTCTTATGCAGTCCACTGGTGTGTTTTATGCAGAAAAGGTACATAAAAAAAAAAAAAAAAAATCACATTATGCTTCAACTACAGTATAATTACATGGTGAACAACAGTTCCCTTCCCAGTGACTAATGTTGTCTCCTCACAGCTCCACAGTCTCCTGTTTGACCCTGAGTTCAGCTTCCTGTCTATGGGGAGATTGTGTACATGTTCTCCCTGTGTCTATGTAGGTTTACTCGGGGTTCTCTGGTTGCCTTCCAACTACCAATAAACATGGCAGCAGGTGAAAACAAGTAAATGAGTGTATGAATGGTTTCCTGCAATGGACTGGTATCCCATCCAGACTGTATTCCTTCTTTGTGCGAGTACTTTCAGGATAGGCTTCCAGGAAATTCAATCTACCATGACGCTGAACAGTGTTTACTTAAGATGAATGAATAAATGAAATAAAATAGATTAATAGCAATTTATTGAGTTTGAAAAGGAATAATTTAGATATTAGGAATAGTACTGAACATGAAAGTGTAATTAAAACATTATCCATGGCCTAATGGTTAGGGAAGCAGCTTTTGGACCAAAAGGTCATTGGTTCGATTCCCTGGATCAGCAGGAATGGCTGAAGTGCCCTTGAGCAAGGCACCTGCTCCCCAGGTTGCTCTGGGTATGCTGTTTGTCGCTCTAGATAAGAGCGTCTGCTAAATGCCAGTAATGTAATGTAATTATGTGAATTTAAGGACAAAATGAGCATTGTGTTCAGCCAAAAGCTGGAACTCATGCCATTATACAGTATATAAATACTTTCAGGTGTCATATAATATATTTAGTTAAGTTTAGGGCAGTGGGCATGTGCCGTCCTTGCCCGCCATGCAATGGAGCAGTAAGGAGTCTCCTTCCCTCCACTAGCCTGGGGTGGTGCCTTGAGCAAGCACTAGCAACCCCTCACTCCCCCCTGGTCAGGGTTACTGCCAAAGACTGGACTCGACAGTGGAGGAGACCGCCACCTGGTGGTTCAACAGGCAGGAAGGCAGACCCAGCAAAGCATTTGTGGAGCATGATCAGGGCACAGTGCAACATGTAGAACACTGTTGGCCATCCACTGCATCCCGACCTAGCGCCAGCTGTCTTGATTCTGTCTTATCCCCCAGAC
Organism: Neoarius graeffei; assembly: GCF_027579695.1. Classification (NCBI taxonomy): domain Eukaryota; kingdom Metazoa; phylum Chordata; class Actinopteri; order Siluriformes; family Ariidae; genus Neoarius; species Neoarius graeffei. Next base: position 30,504,569 of record NC_083584.1, on the reverse strand, counting down.
CCAGTTAGGTCAGGATGAGAGAGTGAGGCTGACAGCTGCACAACTCTCCCTCGCTCTAATCCAAGTCATGACTTCAAATTCAAATCCTGTGGCGATGGACAAGTGGTGAAGCAGCAGGTGCAGAAACAGTGGAAGCTGTAGTCACGAACCTGCACACAGGCGGCCCAGGACATAGGGTCGCTCTCTGCTGGAACAAAGCAGCAGCAGAGTTCGGCAGCCCCTGGGTGTCTGAGCAGCTCTGTTTAGGATCCGCTCTACTTACCTCCATGGAGGAAGGGGCTAGAAAAGGTGCCCCAAACATAACCTGCTTCACCTCACCCTGACCAGCACAGGGATCCCACTCAGCAGTCGAAATACAACAAAAAGATAGTGAAGCTACTCAACCTTGTTACATGGAACGTCGTGTGAAGGAAATTTAGTGAATAAACATTCCTATTCTCTGTGTTTCTGTGTGTTGAGCTCAAGTGGCCTAGTGTACTGAGAAAAGTTGTTTTCCCACAAGCTGTAATCGCCTTCCTTGGCGACTTCGGCTGGTGATAAGCAAGCTGCCTGGTTTCTGTTATGTTATACCTAACCACGCATCCGCTGCGCATCTCAGAGCACACCAGGTGCATGCTCTAACAAAGCTTCATGGAAAGCCTCGAGCCAATCACGTGCAGACGTGAGCAGTAAGCGAATGCCTTTAGAGTATAATAGATAACAGCCACTAAGACACAAATCAGAGTGCGCACTCTCGGCATCACCTGAGGTGGTGTCGTCTTCTTTTTCCTTTCCTGTTTCATATGATCTACTATAATAAATAACTGAAAAGACAACTGCTAAGCGATATGAAGTGTTTATTAGACGTTTCCATTACAGTCGACATGTGAACATACTTTCAAAGCCCAGATTGGCTTCATCAGTCACCTCAGGACCCACAACTGCCACCCACCAAATTGAAGTCATGGTCATCTTTGACCCCAAAGCACGAATATCATCATTTAGTTAAGTGCAAATGGTTTTAAAAAAAAAAGTGTTCAGGATGGGGGCGGCACGGTGGTGTAGTGGTTAGCGCTGTCGCCTCACAGCAAGAAGGTCCGGGTTCGAGCCCCGTGGCCGATGAGGGCCTTTCTGTGCGGAGTTTGCATGTGGGTTTCCGTGTCCGCGTGGGTTTCCTCCGGGTGCTCCATTTTCCCCCACAGTCCAAAGACATGCAGGTTAGGTTAACTGGTGGCTCTAAATTGAGCGTAGGTGTGAATGTGAGTGTGAATGGTTGTCTGTGTCTATGTGTCAGCCCTGTGATGACCTGGCGACTTGTCCAGGGTGTACCCCGCCTTTCACCCGTAGCCAGCTGGGATAGGCTCCAGCTTGCCTGCGACCCTGTAGAACAGGATAAAGCGACTACAGATAATGAGATGAGATGAGATAAGATGAGTGTTCAGGATCTAAAGCACTCACCAGGATTTCCCAGTCATCTGAGGAAAGAGGCTCCACAAACACCTGCTGCACTGACTGGACCTGAACACATGGCCTCAGGAAGCCCTGGGTGGGGGGACATTAGACTTTCTCACAAAACACTTCGATTGAAGGCAGTGTGATCACAGTGTTAAACTAAGTTACCTGAGTTCCTTCATGTAACCCGAGCTTCTCTCCCAAATGTCTGCTGAGTTCAGCCCTATCCTCCTGCCCTGATGATAATGTGTTACTGCCTCTGATCCAGCTTAAGAACACGGGTTTATCACCATCAGCCCAGGACAACTCCAACACCTGGTTCTGTATTTAACCCAGGGATCAGGAACATGCTTACTGAGAAAACAAGTACAGTTTAGTACACAGTCATTGTTCATACACACCTCTCGGAGACAGAGTTGAGAGACTAAGTTGGGTGACAGGTAGAGAAAGCAGTTTTTGGAGTTATTAAACACCAACGTAACTGGATGAATTCCATAGCTGCCTAACATTGCATGAAAACCTGATTTAAACTGTTTATTCACTGAAGTAACACCAACTATTCGATAATATTGAGCTAACTAGCTAACATTAGCAGACAAGCTGCCATGCTAACCATGTCAACAGTACCAGGCAGGCATGACTAGCAGAACTGTCCATAAACTGATTTGTAACTAGACGTCAAAAAAATAAAATAAAATAAAAATGATCAGGACTGAAAAAATATTGAAACGTGTCTTTTGTTTTATTTTTATTTTAGATAAATGCGTACGTTATTTTTTATATTATATAAAACCGCTTTAAAAATTAAGGCGGGTCTGGTGCGTTTGATTAGATATACATTTAAAAAAAAAAGCTTCACAGTATTCAGAAACATATTTAAAATATATATTGTTAATTCGAAATCTGTGATGCTTAAAAATACTTTGTAAGTATTTTGTTTTTGTAAATAACAATCCATCAGTTCGATAGATTAGTTTGGTCTTATGCAGAGTTCATGGTTCCCTTTTAGTGTGTTCCTCCTGAGAAGTTGTATTGACTCACTTACTAACCCTGGCTCTATTAACCTTCCTAACTATTGTACAGCTGGACATAATCCAGCCACAGGTCACTAAAAGTAAACAGTATATTGTTAAAACAAATCATGAATAATTCTAACCCACCACTGAAAACAGAATAAGAACCAGCACTGAAACTACTTTTGAAACTACTTCATCACACTATGATAAAATATCTATAAAGATATCTAGAATAGAATATCTTTGTTATCAGGGCGGCACGGTGGTGTAGTGGTTAGCGCTGTCGCCTCACAGCAAAAAGGTCCGGGTTCGAGCCCCGGGGCCGGCGAGGGCCTTTCTGTGTGGAGTTTGCATGTTCTCCCCATGTCCGCGTGGGTTTCCTCCGGGTGCTCCAGTTTCCCCCACAGTCCAAAGACATGCAGGTTAGGTTAACTGGTGACTCTAAATTGACCGTAGATGTGAATGTGAGTGTGAATGGTTGTCTGTGTCTATGTGTCAGCCCTGTGATGACCTGGCGACTTGTCCAGGGTGTACCCCGCCTTTCGCCCGTAGTCAGCTGGGATAGGCTCCAGCTTGCCTGCGACCCTGTAGAAGGATAAAGCGGCTAGAGATAATGAGATGAGATGAGATCACCCAGTACAATATACAGTGGTGCTTGAAAGTTTGTGAACCCTTTAGAATTTTCTATATTTCTGCATAAATATGACCTAAGGCAGCTGGGCCATAGAAGGTTCACGCTGCACGCTGCATGCTGCACGCTACACGCTACACGTTCACGTGAAGAACCGGACCCTGGGCCATTAAACTTCATGCTTGGATGTTCACGTGTTGCGTCTGTTCTACTTTGACCGAGTAACCAACAATATGGACTCTTCGGATGACGACGATTGCCTCATTCTGCTTTTACTGAGACAGAGGAAGAGAAAAAGGAACAGAATTTGGAGCCGAGAACACTTCCTTCTGAGAGAAACCCGTGGTGAATTTCACCGAACATTCTATAATCTGCTTGACAATCCCGATGAAGAACTATTTTTCAATTATACCATTCAATTATATTTTTTCTGAAGTTTTCCCCTGAAAGCATAGAGTTATCTCCCTAGACCCGTTCTGATTGGCTGGCGCGGCGGTGACCGCATGCATTGACTGGAATTTCCATCTTCACGCCTAGAAAAAAGTGTGCATGTTCATTTCACGCTTCACACGTGAAGTGTGCAGCGTGCAGCGTGCAACGTGAACGCCGTTCTATGGCCCAGAGCAAGTCATGCTACGTTTGTCCATTTTTCTTTACACGCGTGTAGCGTGTAGTGTGCAGCATGCAGCGTGCAGCATGAACCTTCTATGGCCCAGCTGCCTAAAACATCATCAGATTTTCACATAAATCCTAAAAGTAGATAAAGAGAACCCAGTTAAACAAATGAGATAAAAATATTATACTTGGTCATTTATTTATTGAGGAAAATTATCCAGTATTGCACATCTGTGAGTGGCAAAAGTATGTGAGCCTTTGCTTTCAGTATCTGGTGTGACCCCCTTGTGCAGCAATAACTGCAACTAAATGTTTGCGGTAACTGTTGATCAGTCCTGCACACCGGCTTGGAGGAATTTTAGCCCGTTCCTCCGTACAGAACAGCTTCAACTCTGGGATGTTGGTGGGTTTCCTCACATGAACTGCTCGCTTCAGGTCCTTCCACAACATTTCCATTGGATTAAGGTCAGGACTTTGACTTGGCCATTCCAAAACATTAACTTTAGTCTTCTTTAACCATTCTTTGGTAGAACGGCTTGTGTGCTTAGGGTTGTTGTCTTGCTGCATGACCCACCTTCTCTTGAGATTCAGTTCATGGACAGATGTCCTGACATTTTCACTTAGAATTCGCTGGTATAATTCAGAATTCATCGTTCCATCAATGATGGCAAGCCGTCCTGGCCCAGATGCAGCAAAACAGGCCCAAACCATGATACTGCCACCACCATGTTTCACAGATGGGATAAGGTTCTTATGCTGGAATGCAGTGTTTTCCTTTCTCCAAACATAACGCTTCTCATTTAAACCAAAAATTTATATTTTGGTCTCATCTGTCCACAAAACATTTTTTCAACAGCCTTCTGGCTTGTCCACGTGACCTTTAGCAAACTGCAGATGAGCAGCAATGTTCTTTTTGGAGAGCAGTGGCTTTCTCCTTGCAACCCTGCCATGCACACCATTGTTGTTCAGTGTTCTCCTGATGGTGGACTCATGAAGATTAATATTAGCCAGTGTGAGAGAGGCCTTCAGTTGCTTAGAAGTTACCCTGGGGTCCTTTGTGACCTCGCCGACTATTACACGGCTTGCTCTTGGAGTGATCTTTGTTGGTCGACCACTCCTGGGGAGGGTAACAATGGTCTTGAATTTCCTCCATTTGTACACAATCTGTCTGACTGTGAATTGGTGGAGTCCAAACTCTTTAGAGATGGTTTTGTAACCTTTTCCAGCCTGATGAGCATCAACAACGCTTTTTCTGAGGTCCTCAGAAATCTCCTTTGTTCGTGCCATGACACACTTCCACAAACATGTGTTGTGAAGATCAGACTTTGATAGATCCCTATTCTTTAAATAAAACAGGGTGCCCACTCACACCTGATTGCCGTCCCATTGATTGAAAACACCTGACTCTAATTTCACCTTCAAATTAACTGCGAATCCTAGAGGTTCACATACTTTTGCCACTGACAGATATGTAATATTGGATCATTTTCCTCAATAAATAAATGACCAAATATAATATTTTTTGTCTCATTTGTTTAACTGGGTTCTCTTTATCTACTTTTAGGACTTGTGTGAAAATCTGATGATCTTTTAGGTCATATTTATGAAGAAATATAGAGAATTCTAAGGGGTTCACAAACTTTCAAGCATCACTGTAAATGTCTGACCTATCCATCCATCCATTATCTGTAGCCCCTTATCCTGTCCTACAAGGTCGCAGGCAAGCTGGAGCCTATCCCAGCTGACTATGGGCGAGAGGCAGGGTACACCCTGGACAAGTCACCAGGTTATTGCACGACTGACACAGAGACAAACAACTATTCACACTCACGTTCACACCTACGGTCAATTTAGAGCCACCAATTAGCCTAACCTGCATGCCTTTGGACTGTGGGGGAAACTGAAGCACCCGGAGGAAACCCACGCAGACACGGGGAGAACATGCAAACTCCACACAGAAAGGCCCTCGTTGGCCACTGGGCTCAAACCCAGGACCTTCTTGCTGTGAGGCGACAGTGCTAACCACTACACCACCGTGCTGCCCCATGTCCAACCTAAAGTACACTAAACTAGCATTAAAATAGAACATCAATAATATAGGTTTGTAGATACAGTGGTACAGCAGGTTAGGTTATCTGTAACTATCATCCATCCATCCATCCATCCATTATCTGTAGCTGCTTATCCTGTCCTACAGGGTCGCAGGCAAGCTGGAGCCTATCCCAGCTGACTATGGGCGAGAGGCAGGGTACACCCTGGACAAGTCACCAGGTTATTGCAGGACTGACACAGAGACAAACAACCATTCACACTCACGTTCACACCTACGGTCAATTTAGAGCCACCAATTAGCCTAACCTGCATGCCTTTGGACTGTGGGGGAAACTGGAGCACCCGGAGGAAACCCACTCAGACACAGGGAGAACATGCAAACTCCACACACAAAGGCCTCGTTGGCCAGCAGGACCTTCTTGCTGTGAGGCGACAGTGCTAACCACTACACCACCGTGCCACCCCATGTCTGACCTAAAGTACACTAAACTAGTATTAAAATAGAACATCGATAATATAGGTTTGTAGATACAGTGGTACAGTAGGTTAGGTTAGGTTATCTGTAACTATCAGTGATTCCCTTTGTTTCACTCCAACTTCAAGCCCACAACAACGATGCTATGTGAGAACAGCTCTCTCCAAGGCCTGCCATACAGTCACAGTATGTGGCCATGATCTTGCCATTTTTTTCACTGACAATCCACGGAGTTAAAGGTTTTTCGTCATTCTTTGTGACTGGTTAACCTGGAAGAGAATATAGGTCATGTGTCTTTTGCTTGCGAGTTAATTTTCAGTGAATGAAGTGGTGGTCATACAAACCAATTTGGCTGTTGACATGTAAAGAGTGAGTGAAACTGTCTCCAACTATTTTCACAGTTTAGAGGCCAATACACAGTCAAGATACCTTCAGAAAGTCAGTGTAATAAAGAAGGATTTTTCCTATGAGTTGGAAAATTATCCATCTGTTGAGCTCCCCGACACCTCAAACTGCCTGGTGCTGCAGAAATTGTTCTACACGGATACACAGATGAAAAGCTGGAAGAGCATGGAGGCATACAACTTTTTATATGTGGCTGAGTTAAAGATCTGGGGATCAGGACACTACAAGATAAATCCTGTATCGTTTTTGCGAGGGTGAGTCTGACTTTTTGGGCTTTTTGTACACATCTTTGCAGTGGTTGCTGGGATGCTACAAGAATTGGTATCAAGTGTAAATAAACCACAGCTGCTCGATTCTCAATCTCAGTTCTCAAATCTCAGTTTTTTAAAATTAAAAACAGAGAAAATACAGTGAGAAGGTACATTCCAACATCTAAGTACGGTAGGTAATGTGAGGCCACAAATATACATCGTCACTCTAACTGTTTCAAGGAATTTTGTACAGATCATAATTACTAATAAACTCTCATTTCCATGTATATCTATCCTTTGCTTCTTTCTGACTTAGATTATCCAAGTAATCTCGCAGTAATGTTTTGTTTTTTTTAGCTGTAGTTTTCTTCCGGGGCTGTTAGGGTTTTGCTGGGATTCGAACCTGGTTCGTTGGTGTGATAATCCAGCAAACCCCCACTAGGCCACCAGGGGGATGACTCAAATGCAGAGGCGTGAGGCAGAAGTAGAAAAAGAATCAAAAGGTTTATTTAAACTATATACACTATATACAAGGCAAAACAAAAGACAAAAAAAACCCAAAGAGTATAATCCAAAAGAAAAGCAAAGTGCAAAAATACAAAAGCTAAGAAGATCAAAAAACACAGTACAAAGGAAACTGGAGATAAACATAACAGCACAAAGACTCCGTGACAAGAGGACTGAACTCAGGGGTATAAATAGACAAACTAATTAAGGACACAGGTGAAGATAATTAGGCAATTAACACAAACACAAAACACAGGAACAGTGGCGGCCTCTAGAGGCCAAAATAAACACGACATGAAAAGGAAATAACAGCGGCCTCTAGAGACCAAAACAGTCCTAGTCCTAACAGGACCCCCCCCTCTAGGAGCGTCTCCTGACGTTCCCAGGGCGATCCGGATGGGCCGAATGGAAGTCCCGACATAGTTCTTTATCAAGGACATCCCGAGCAGGAACCCAGCAGCGCTCCTCAGGACCATAGCCCTCCCAGTCCACCAGATATTGCAACCCGCCGCGGACCCGGCGGGAGTCAAGCAGGCGATTCACAGTGAACACAGTCTGCCCCTGGAAGATGCGGGGGGGTGGGGGGTTCCTAGGGGCAGGGGCATACGTAGACGTCAGTACGGGCCGTAACAGGGAAACATGGAAAGTGGGGTTGATCCTCAGAGTCCGGGGCAACTGGAGCCGGTAGGAGACAGGGTTCACCCTGCGCACCACCTTGAAGGGGCCAATGTAGCGAGGAGCAAGCTTGCGGTTCTCCACCCGCAGTGGAAGGTCCTTAGTGGACAGCCAAACACGCTGCCCAGGGCGGAAAGCGTGTGCAGGTCTTCTATGGCGGTTGGCCTGAGTCTGGTTGGTTCTGGAGGTCTGTATGAGGGTCTTCCTGACCTTGCTCCAGGTCTTGCGACACCGTCTCACATATTGGTTGACCGAGGGCACCCCCGCGTCCTCCTCCTGGTCCGGGAACAGAGGTGGCTGGAACCCGAATTGGCACTGGAATGGCGACAGCTTGGTGGCCGATGACTGCAGGGTGTTGTGGGCGTACTCTGCCCATGGCAGCCAGGTGCTCCACGATGTCGGGTTATCCATAGCCAGGCCTCGCAGGGTGGTTTCCAGGTCCTGGTTGAGCCTCTCCGTCTGACCATTGGACTGTGGGTGAAACCCAGAGGAGAGGCTGGCAGTGGCTCCGATGACCTTGCAGAACCCGTGCCACACTCGGGAGGAGAACTGGGGCCCTCGGTCTGAGACGATGTCCTGTGGAAGACCAAAGACTCGGAAGACATGATTAAACAAAAGTTTCGCAGTTTCAAGAGCAGAGGGGAGTTTGCACAGTGGTATGAAGCGGCAGGCCTTGGAGAATCTGTCAACTAAGACCAAAATGACCGTGTTACCTTGTGACTCAGGGAGACCCGTGATAAAGTCGACTGCCACGTGGGACCAGGGACGCCGGGGAATGGTCAGAGGATGCAGGAGACCCTGGGGACGCTGTCGTGGGTTCTTGGTTCTGGTGCAAACCTCACAGGACAGGACAAATGACCTTACTTCCTTCTCCATGTTAGGCCACCAGAAGCGTCTTTTCAGGAAGTCCAGGGTCCTCCGAGCTCCCGGGTGGGCGGTGAGAGGGGAAGAGTGACCCCACTGGAGAACCTTGGCCCGGGCTTGATGTGGGACGTACAAGAGGCCTGGTGGCCCCGTCCCAGGACCGGGGTCCTGGCGTTGGGCTCGTCGGACAGCCTCCTCAATACCCCAGCGGACAGGGGCCACAATCCGGGACACAGGGATAATAGGCCCGACTTCATTCTCCCTGTTAGTGGCAGAGAACAGTCTGGACAGTGCGTCAGGTTTGGTGTTCTTGGAGCCGGGGCGGTATGAGAGGGTGAAGTCAAACCGACTGAAAAACAGGGCCCACCTAGCCTGTCGAGGGTTCAGTCTCTTGGCTTGCTGGAGGTACTCCAGGTTCTTGTGGTCAGTCCAAACCAGGAATGGATGTTGTGCTCCCTCCAGCCAGTGCCTCCACTCCTCAAGGGCCAGTTTGACCGCTAGCAGTTCTCGATCCCCCACATCGTACCGGGACTCAGCAGGACTCAGACGGTGGGAGAAGTAAGCGCAGGGGTGCAGCTTTCCTTCCGAACGTTGAGAGAGCACCGCGCCGACACCACTGTCCGAGGCGTCCACCTCCACGATGAATGGTTGGGAGGTGTCCGGGAGAACCAGAATGGGTGCCGTGCAGAAGCGGTCCTTGAGGTCTTTGAACGCCTTTTCTGCCTGAGGAGACCAGCCATAAGATCCACCTGTCCCTTTGGTGAGGTCTGACATGGGTGCTGCCACAGAACTGAAGTTCCTGATGAACTTGCGGTAGAAGTTAGCGAATCCTAAGAACCGCTGAACCTCCTTAACGGACTTGGGAGTAGGCCAATCCCGGACGGCCAGGGTCTTGGCAGGGTCCATTTGGAGTTGGCCTGTCCGTACAATAAATCCCAGAAAGGAGACCTCGGGAACATGAAATTCGCATTTCTGGGCCTTGGCGAACAGATTGTTCTGTAGCAGCCTCTGGAGAACCTGGCGGACATGGTGGCGGTGCTCCTGCACGGTCTTGGAAAAGATAAGGATGTCGTCGAGGTAGACAAAAACGTATAGGTTAATCATGTCCCTTAAGACGTCGTTGATTAGGGCCTGAAAAACAGCTGGTGCGTTGGTGAGTCCGAAGGGCATCACCTGGTATTCGTAGTGCCCAGACGGGGTGTTAAAGGCAGTCTTCCACTCGTCTCCCTGTCGGATACGGATGAGGTGGTATGCGTTCCGTAGGTCCAACTTGGTGAAGACGGTGGCGCCTTGGAGCAGGTCGAAAGCTGTGGACATCAGCGGAAGGGGATATCGGTTGCGCACAGTGATCTTATTCAGGCCCCTGTAATCAATACATGGTCGGAGCCCCCCATCCTTCTTGCCGACAAAGAAGAAGCCGGCTCCAGCAGGTGAAGTGGAGGGTCGAATAAACCCAGAGACCAGGGCATCTTTGAGGTATTCCTCCATGGCCTTGCGTTCTGGCTGAGAGAGTGAAAACAGTCTGCCACGAGGAGGGGTAGTCCCAGGGAGCAAGTCGATGGCACAGTCGTAGGCCCGGTGCGGAGGAAGAACGGCGGCCCTGCTCTTGCTGAATACCTCCTTGAGATCCCAGTACTCTGTGGGAACTTGAGATAACTCGGTGAGATCAGGGGGCTCGGCAGGAGACACAGGAGAGCTAGAGAGCAGACAAGAGGCATGGCATGCAGGGCCCCATTCCACAACCTGGCTTGTTACCCAGTCTATGCGAGGGTTGTGGCGAGTAAGCCAAGGAAGGCCTAGAATAACTGGGAACTCAGGTGAAGGAATCAGGTGCAGGGATATTTCTTCCTTGTGACCTTGAGACTGGAGGAAAACTGGAGAAGTAACTTGGGTGACTCTTCCATCACCTAACGCTTGGCCATCGAGGGCAGACACAGACAGTGGGACTTCAAGAGGTGCAGTCGGAATATTGATGCTTTGGGCGAAGTGAATATCCATAAAGTTCCCAGCCGCCCCTGAGTCTATCAAAGCTTGACAAGAGTGGACAGACTCACCCCAGGAGATGGAGACCGGGATGTAGATTCCTTGGCCAGGGAGTCCGGGAGAGAGGGTAGGCCCCGTCACAACCCTCCCTCGGCTGGACGGGGCGGTCCTTTTCCCAAGAGTTCGGGACATGATGCTCGGAAGTGACCAGGCTTGCCACAGTAGATGCAGCACTTGTCCCTCCTTCTGCGCTCCCTCTCAGATGCGGAGAGGCGAGTACGACCCACTTGCATGGGTTCTGGACAGTCACTGAAGGAGGTAGATGGTCTCCAGGTAGAGGTAGGGAGGCTGGGGGGGCTCAAGGCTTGGTGGCGTTCTCTCATCCTGTTGTCCAGACGAATAGCATGTGAGATGAGGGTTTCGAGGTCACTTGGGCATCCAATAGAGGCCAGACCGTCCTTGATGGGGTCAGACAGACCATGGTGGAAGGCTGACACCAGGGCAGTCTCGTTCCATCCACTTACTGCTGCGAGTGTTCGGAACGAGATGGCGTAATCTGCGACGCTTCCTCCTTGCCGGATGGACATGAGCTTTCGGGCTGCGTCGGTACTGATGTCTGCCTGATCGAAGACCCGAAGCATCTCTTCAGAAAACAGCTGGAAATCAAAGCACTCAGGTCCCTGTCTTTGCCAGATAGCAGTAGCCCAGGCTCGCGCCTTACCAGCTAATAAGGTGATCACAAAGGCAATCTTGCGGCGATCCGTAGTGTAGGTGGTAGGCTGAAGCTCAAAGGTGAGTTGACACTGGGTAAGGAACTCTCGGCACTCACTGTGCTTGCCGTCATACCTCTGTGGTGCAGGAAGGCTGGGTTCGCGAGGTGAAGAAGGCAGCATTGCAGGAGGCACTGGAGCAGGAGTGGGAGCTGGATCAGGAGCAGGAACTGGATCAGGAGCAGGAGATGCAGGCAGAGATGTCAGCTGTGCCAGGGTTTTCCCAATTTGCTGAAGCAGTTCCTCGTGGCGAGCGAGGGCCTCACGTTGGCTGGTGAGCGTACGTCCATGAGCGTCCATGGTCGCTCCGAAGCGTGTCGGAGCTGCCATAATTCCCTGAAGGTTGGCCGGGTAGACAGTTGAAGCAGCCTCTGCTGAGTCGGTCATGACGGAGTCTTTCTGTTAGGGTTTTGCTGGGATTCGAACCTGGTTCGTTGGTGTGATAATCCAGCAAACCCCCACTAGGCCACCAGGGGGATGACTCAAATGCAGAGGCGTGAGGCGGAAGTAGAAAAAGAATCAAAAGGTTTATTTAAACTATATACACTATATACAAGGCAAAACAAAAGACAAAAAAAACCCAAAGAGTATAATCCAAAAGAAAAGCAAAGTGCAAAAATACAAAAGCTAAGAAGATCAAAAAACACAGTACAAAGGAAACTGGAGATAAACATAACAGCACAAAGACTCCGTGACAAGAGGACTGAACTCAGGGGTATAAATAGACAAACTAATTAAGGACACAGGTGAAGATAATTAGGCAATTAACACAAACACAAAACACAGGAACAGTGGCGGCCTCTAGAGGCCAAAATAAACACGACATGAAAAGGAAATAACAGCGGCCTCTAGAGACCAAAACAGTCCTAGTCCTAACAGGGGCGGCACGATGGTGTAGTGGTTAGCACTGTCACCTCACAGCAAGAAAGTCCTGGGTTCGAGCCCAGCGGCCGATGAGGGCCTTTCTGTGTGCAGTTTGCACGTTCTCCCCGTGTCCACGTGGGTTTCCTCCACAGTCCAAAGGCATGCAGGTTAGGCTAATTGGTGGCTCTAAATTGACCGTAGGTGTGAATGTGAGTGTAAATGGTTGTCTGTGTCAGCCCTGCAATAACCTGCCGACTTGTCCAGGGTGTACCTCACCTCTCGCCGATAGTTAGCTGGGATAGGCTTCTACCTACAAACCTATATTATCAATGTTCTATTTTAATGTTACTTTTGTGTACTTTAGGTCAGACATGGGGCGGCACGGTGGTGTAGTGGTTAGCACTGTTGCCTCACAGCAAGAAGGTCCTGGGTTCAAGCTCAGCGGCCGGCGAGGGCCTTTCTGTGTGGAGTTTGCATGTTCTCCCCGTGTCTGCATGGGTTTCCTCCAGGTGCTCCGGTTTCTCCCACAATCCAAAGACATGCAGTTAGGTTGACGTGGGGCAGCCTTGGGCTGAGGTGCCCTTGAGCAAGGTACCTGACCCCTGACTGCTCCCCGGGCGCTCTGGTGTGGCTGCCCACTGCTCTGAGTGTGTGCGTGTGTTCACTGCTTCAGATGGGTTAAATGCAGAGGATGAATTTCACTGTGCTTGAAGTGTGCATGTGACGAATAAAGGTTTCTTCTTATTCTTTCTTCTCTGTGTCAGCCCTGCAATAACCTGGCGACTTGTCCAGGGTGTACCCCGCCTCTCGCCGATAGTCAGCTAGGATAGGCTCCAGCTTGCCTGTGACCCTATTGAACAGGATAAGTGTCTACAGATAATGGATGGATAGTTTTCTTTGAACTACAGATGTCTGACATCTTCACTATTCCTTGTCTTCAGTATGTAAACTGTCCTAAATTAGGTTTTTACTACCGTTTGAAAAAATGCTTTTCTTTCACTGCCAGAAAATGATTAGTACTGATCACTTTCCTTTCAGTATTAGGTTATGGTATATAATATAATGAGATGAGATAATATACATGCATGCATCTCTCTTCCTATCTAAAAAAAAGCTGGACCTTATTTATCATTCTGCTTTGAGGTTTGTAACTGGTGCTGCAGCAAGAACACATCACTGTAATTTATATGACATGGTGCAATGGACATCACTACAGCTTAGAAGGAAATCTCACAGCCGAGTATTTATTGCAAAGGCTTTAATGGGTAAACTACCTCAGTACATATGCAATCTACTGACACTCTGCACTCACACTTACAGTACATGTTCATCAGTAAAACTCCTCCTTCAGTCTCCACCTACTGTACACGGACAGAACTGGGCCAATCTGCCTTTAGTTCATATGCAGCACATGAGTGGAATACATTACAAAATACTTTAAATTTGGACTCCCTACCCTCCCTAAATGTCTTTAAAAATATTTTAAACTCAGTTCTCACACAACAGTGCCATTGTTTTTCATAATTTTTAACCCTTATATCTTTAATTCATTTTTTCTTGAACATAACGTCTGGAATGTTGACATCTGGAATGTCTATGTGCTTAGTCTGTTAGTCTGTGTTTATTTTATTTTCATTTTTTGGAATGCCTGTGTGCTTATGTGTGTTAATATTACATGTTCTGTGTGTATGTTGCCTATGTACAGTGCTGAGCGTAAATGAGTGCACCCCCTTTGAAAAGTAACATTTTAAACAATATCTCAATGAACACAAACAATTTCCAAAATGTTGACAAGACAAAGTTTAATATAACATCTGCTTAACTTATAACGTGAAAGTAAGGTTAATAATATAACTTAGATTACACATTTTTCAGTTTTACTCAAATTAGGGTGGTGCAAAAATGAGTACACCCTACAACAAAAACTACGACATCTAGGACTTTGTATGGCCTCCATGATTTTTAATGACAGCACCAAGTCTTCTAGGCATGGAATGAACAAGTTGGCGACATTTTGCAACATCAGTCTTTTTCCATTCTTCAACAATGACCTCTTTTAGTGACTGGATGCTGGATGGAGAGTGATGCTCAACTTGTCTCTTCAGAATTCCCCAAAGGTGTTCGATCGGGTTCAGATCAGGAGACATACTTGGCCACTGAATCACTTTCACCCTGTTCTTCTTCAGAAATCCAACAGTGGCCTTAGATGTGTGTTTAGTCATGTTGGAAAAGTGCACGACGACCAAGGGCACAGAGTGATGGTAGCATCTTCTCTTTCAGTATAGAGCAATACGTCTGTGAATTCATGATGCCATCAATGAAATGCAGCTTCCCGACACCAGCAGCACTCATGCAGCCCCACATAAGGACACTGCCACCACCATGTTTCACTGTAGGCACCATGCATTTTTCTTTGTATTCCTCACCTTTGCGACGCCATACAGTTTTGAAGCCATCAGTCCCAAAAACATTTATCTTGGTCTCATCACTCCAGAGTATAGAGTCCCAGTAGTCTTCATCTTTGTCAGCATGGGCCCTGGCAAACTCTAGGCGGGCTTTTTTGTGCCTGGGCTTTAGGAGAGGCTTCTTTCGTGGACAGCATCCATGCATGCCATTCCTCCGCAGTGTACGCCGTATTGTGTCACGGGAAATAGTCACCCCAGTTTGGCTTTCTACTTCTTTAGATAACAGCAGTGAACTTGCATGCCAATTTTCTTCAACCCTTCTCATCAGAAGATGCTCCTGTCGAGGTGTTAACTTCCGTGGACTTCCTGGACGTCTCTGTGAGATGGTTGCAGTTCCATCTTTCTTAAATTTTTGTACCACTTTTGCTACAGTATTCTGACTGATAAGTAAAGCTTTGCTGATCTTCTTGTAGCCTAGCATCACTCTCCATCCAGCATCCAGTCACTAAAAGAGGTCATTGCTGAAGAATGGAAAAAGATTGATGTTGCAAAATGTCGCCAACTTGTTCATTCCATGCCTAGAAGACTTGGTGCTGTCATTAAAAATCATGGAGGCCATACAAAGTACTAGATGTAGTAGTTTTTGTTGTGGGGTGTACTCATTTTTGCACCACCCTAATTTGAGTAAAACTGAAAAAATGTGTAATCTAAGTTATATTATTAACCTTACTTTCATCTCATCTCATCATCTCTTGCTGCTTTATCTTGTTCTACAGGGTCGCAGGCAAGCTGGAGCCTATCCCAGCTGACTACGGGCGAAAGGCGGGGTACACCCTGGACAAGTCGCCAGGTCATCACAGGGCTGACACATAGACACAGACAACCATTCACACTCATATTCACACCTACGGTCAATTTAGAGTCACCAGTTAACCTAACCTGCATGTCTTTGGACTGTGGGGGAAACCAGAGCACCTGGAGGAAACCCATGCGGACACAGGGAGAACATGCAAACTCCACACAGAAAGGCCCTCGCCAGCCACGGGGCTCGAACCCGGACCTTCTTGCTGTGAAGCGACAGCGCTAACCACTACACCACCGTACTGCCCCAAGTTAAACAGATCTCATCTCATTATCTGTAGCCGCTTTATCCTGTTCTACAGGGTCGCAGGCAAGCTGGAGCCTATCCCAGCTGACTACGGGCGAAAGGCGGGGTACACCCTGGACAAGTCGCCAGGTCATCACAGGGCTGACACAGACACAGACAACCATTCACACTCACATTCACACCTACGGTCAATTTAGAGTCACCAGTTAACCTAACCTGCATGTCTTTGGACTGTGGGGGAAACCAGAGCACCCGGAGGAAACCCAGCAACAGCGCTAACCACTACACCACCGTGCCGCCCCAAGTTAAACAGACGTTATATTAAATTTTGTCTTGTCAACATTTTGGAAATTGTTTGTGTTCACTGAGATATTGTTTAAAATGTTACTTTTCAAAGGGGGGTGTACTCATTTACACTAAGCACTGTATATCGAAACTTTTTATTTGCTGCCACCTTGGCCAGGACTCCCTGGAAGATGTATCTCAATGGGACATTCCTGGTAAAATAAAGGATAAATAAATAAAATAAACAAAATTCCCCCAGGATAAGGGTAATGTAAGTGTGACGTCAGTGCAAGGGAAGCTGTCACGTGTCATTACGATTTCACGGAACGCTCGAATCGGGTGTCCCTTTAACTCGGATTGGTCATTTCAGCAGCACGTGAAGGTGGCATCAGTGCGGCGTTTTCGTTGTGCGCATGCGCTGACAAGACTGTAAGAAAACATGGCGGCGTCCGAGGGCAGCTCTGTTTGGGATACACCGCGAGTTTATAAACACCATGAGCAACAGAAAGTCTGTCACACAAGACCGAAATACAGGGAGGGAAGACGACCAAAAGCCGTCAAGGTTAGCTTGGGTTTATTTTTATACTTATGAAGGGACGATAGTTTAATGGGGTTAAACTTGACTGCTTTAGGTTGGGGAGGTTATACAGTCAGTCAAAGTATGTGAAGGGTTGTTTTACAATCAGGCTACGCAAGCTAAAAATCACATTTAACACTTATCTTCAATATCAAAAGGCTTGACTAAATAAACTTGGTTGTTTATTGTAGCCCTGTGATAGCTCTATTTACCATGCAAAAAAAGTGTGGTGATAACGTTATTTTTGGTGAATGTATGGCAATATATATGTCATATTTAGCAAAATTACTCGTGTCATTTAGAAAAAGTGCTTTTTTTGACCACAGGTAGCTCCAAAAGGGATGCACTTACATCATTCTTTATACCATAACAGTGGCGGCTGCTGGTTTTTAAAACAGGGGAAGCCCATTTTACGCATTCATCGTAAAACCTGTAGGCCGGATATCAAAGCATAGAAAGGTGTGCCCCATTAGCATAGGGAACTAGACAACCCTACCTAGTGGCAGAAAGTATTTTTGCTTGTACATTTCATGTTATAGTCTGGCTTGCCAGGCTAGTGCCTCATATCCTTAATCAAAAATATCAAACATCCAAAAATCACTGGCTATTCAACAAAGAGCCTTGAACATCATACGCTGATATGCAACACAGAGTCTTTAACACAACACCCAGCTGTGCAACACATCCTTGAACATCTTCTGCAACACAGTCTGGAAATCCATAACCAGGTAGGCTATGCAACACACAGAACCTTGAATCTTATACCCAGGTATAACCTATAACACAGAGCCCACCATTCTCTTAACATTACTGAACAATATACACACTTCAGATTCATGAACATGAACACTATTTATACACAAATTCTGCCCTCCGCTCCTTTTCCAGAAAATGGTCTGTGACCCTGTCATACCAGCTGGTTGTGCTTTCCAGAGACTTCACCAATTTCTGTTAGCAGCTAGCACTGCAGATCCCGATAAGGCTCAAGCTAGCCTACAACCAGATTGAACTACAAATGAAATAAACGAGTGAATTCACGAATGATCAAACTGATAGAATGGATGAAAGTTAACGGAGCACAGCGAGTAATATTTACATTTATTTACAGAGTAATGTACAGAGACATCAATGAGAAGAAACGTTTATATGAAAAGAAATTCGGAAAGCACTTTGGCACACGACTACACTTTCTCGTCATCCGCTAGGGACTGATCATGCTTCCGTGTTCCTCGCCGACGCCGAAGTACAGAGCCCGCCCTCCTCATGTCTTTCAAACACTACCTCCAATAATCCTTCATCAGCCTGGCTTCTTGCCCCTCCCACTGTCTCGTTAGTCCCAGAGAAGCCCGGCTTCCCTGGAAGTGACGATTTTGTCGATTTTAACCAATAACAACTAGCCGAAATTGGCTGTTCAGAGCCGTCTCATAGACTGCAATGGATACCCGGCTGCCAGTCCATAGAGCCCATTGAAATAAGAAAGGTTACAGCCAGTGTTGCCAGATTGGGTGGTTTTAAGTGGATTTTGGCGGGTTTGAACATATTTTGGCTGGAAAACGTCAGCAGTATCTGGCAACGCTGGTTACAGTCTGGCAGCAAAGGTGATTCTCGTAACAAACTGCAAGTTCGTCAGACATCACTCAAATAAGTTACAGGATAGTTATGAACGTAAATACAATCTTGGGCATATATTATGTTATGCAAGTTATTGTTTTAATGAGAATTCAACGTCATAGATGCCGCAGTTTGGGGAGAGAATTTTAGGGGAAGCTCGGTTTCCCTTGTTGTCTCTGAGAAATCGCCCCTGCCATAAAAGACATATTTGGTTCCATATCATTGGAAACATAGTTAAGTTTTAATGTTGAATGCCAGTAAGTTTTCAGACTATTTTGATCAAATTAGTATGTAATTGTGCCAAAAAAATGTCCTCTCTGAGACAGCTAATTTTTCAATATAAAATAACATATCTAAAATGATTATTTTCATCCTAAAATGTGGTCAAGATATTGGGACATAAATATTAGAGACAACTAACACAAAGCTTACAGCCTTATATTTAAAAGCACTATGGAAGTAGTGGATTCTGAATTGTCAAAAAAAAAAGTCCTCTCCGAGAATCACTTCATTTGTTTCTCCCAGCCCTGCTTAAAGCTACACTTGTTATAATACAAACTATTACACATGCCTATGTTCATATGTGTATTAGTTTCCAAAAGTGCAGATTTTATAGTTGTTGTTTTTTTAAACTAGTTTGAATCAATTTGAATTTTGGACCCCTGTGACACAAACTTTGTACCCTGATTGTAAAACAACCCTGAACCCTTTGGAATGATCTGGTTTTCTGCATGAATTGGTAATAAAAAGTGATCTGATCTTCACAGGTACTGATCTACACAATGAGCTTAAGCCAATAAAACACACACACACAAAATCTACTTTTTCATGACTTTATTCTACAAATGCATTCAACATTCACAGTAGTGGTGGAAAAAGTAAGTGAACCTTTGGATTTAATAACTATAAAAATAAAATTGATGAGCCACACCGTGAAGTTATGGGAAAGCGTATTGAAGGCGAGATTGAGAAGAGAGGTAGCAATCTGTGAACAGCAGTACGGGTTTATATCAAGGAAGAGCACATCAGATGCAATTTTTGCTTTAAGAATGTTAATGGAGAAGTACAGAGAAAGCTACATTGTGGTGTTTGTAGACCTGGATAGAGTGCCGAGAGATGAGTTATGGTATTGAATGAGAAAGAGTGGCGTGAATGAGAAGCATATCAGAGTGGTGCAAGACATGTACTGTATGAGAACAGTGAAACAGCAGTGAGGTGTGCAGTTGGAACGACTGAATGGTTCAAGGTGAAGGTGGGACTCCATCAAGGATCTGCTCTGAGTCCTTTTTTGCTTGCCATAGTGATGGATAGCTTGACGGATGAAGTGAGGCAAGAGTCACCATGGAACATAATGTTTGCAGATGATATTGTGATATGTGGTGAAAGTAGAAAGGAGGTTGAGTTGGGTTTGGAGAGGTGGAGGTATGCATTGGAACGAAGAGGAATGAAGGTGAGCAGTAGCAAAACAGAATACATGTGCATCAGTGAGAATGGGGATGAGAGTGTAGTGAAGATGCAAGGAGTAGACGTAAAGAAAGTTGGTGAATTAAAGTATCTGGAGTCAACTGTGCAGGAAAATGGGGGCTGCGATAGTGAGGTGAGGAAGAGAGTGCAGGCAGGGTGGAGCAGTTGGAGAAGGATTTCGGGAGTCATTTGTGATAGGAAAGTCCCAGCAAAAGTGAAAGGTAAGACAGTAGTGAGACCAGCTGTGATGTATGGATTGGAGACCGTACCCTTAACGAAGAGACAGGAGGCAAAATCGGAGGTGGTGGAGTTGAGGATGTTAAGGTTTGCGATGGGAGTGACAAGGTTGGACAGGATAAGGAATGAGCACATCAGAGGGACAGCACATGTGGAGAGCTTGGGAATTAAGCTAAGAGACATGAGACTGAGATGGTATGGGCACATCCTGAGAAGAGATGCAGAGCATGTGGGAAGGAGAATGTTGAGGATGGAGCTGCCAGGCAAACGAAAACGAGGAAGGCCAAAGAGGAGATACATGGATGTGGTGAGAGAGGACATGAAAGTGGCAGGTGTGGTAGAGAAGGATGCTGAAGACAGGGAGCAATGGAGACGAAAGATCTGCTGTGGCGACCCCTAATCGGGAGCAGCCAGAAGAAGAACTGGTTGACCCTCCTTTGGCAGCAATGACCTCAACCAGGCGCTTAACTCTTTCATATTCTTCTGTGTATGGCTGTCTTCAAGTCCTTCCACAGCATCTCACTAGAATTGAGATCTGGGCTCTGATTAGGCCACTCCAAAAGGTGGATTTTGTTCTTCTGAAACCATTGTGCTGTGGATTTGCTGCAGTATTTGGGGTCGTTGTCCTGTTGCATCACCCAGCCTCTTCTGAGCTTCAGTTGACGGACAGACACCCTCACGTTATCCTGGAGAATTTGTTGATAAATTTGGGAATTAATTTTCCCCTCAATAATGCCAAGCTGTCCAGGCCCTGACGTAGCAAAGCAGGCCTAAATCATGATGTTCCCTCCACCATACTTTACTGTAGGGATGATGTTTTGATGTTGATATGCAGTGCCCTTTTTACACCAAATGGAGGTCTGCTTGTTCCTCCCAAATAGTTCAGTTTTGGTTTCCATCACTGCACAAAACATTTTCCCAGTACCATTGTGGAGTGTCCAAGTGCTCTTTTGCAAAATTCAAGCATGCAGCAATGTTCTTTTTTTGACAGCAATGGCTTCCTTCTTGGTGTCCTGCCATGGACTTCTTTCTTGTTCAATGTTTTGTGTATTATTGAATCATGAACAGAGATGTTAGCCAGTTCTAATGACATCTTCAAGTCTTTCGCGTTCAGTCTAGGGTTCTTCTTTACCTCATTAATGATTTTTCATTGTGCTCTTGGGGTCATCTTGGCAGGGCGCCCACTTCTAGGCAGAGTAGCCACAATACCTAATTGTCTCCATTTATAGACAACTTGCCTGACAGTAGACTGATGAATACCTAAAATCTTTGAGATGACTTTTGCCGCTTTTCCACTACAAACGCGGCTGAGTCGGGCTGAGCCGTGCCGTGCTGAGTCGGGCTGAGCGGGGCTGTTGGAGTTGCATTTCGACTACAACCGCGCTGAACCGTGCTGGCTGGAAGTGGGTGGACACATTGGGTGGAGTTAGCGAAAGTGGGTGGACGTCAGGTGATGTCGTTAAGCAGCGCAAACAGTGACATCAGTGAGCTTTTAAGCGGTAGTCTCACGACCCGAATAGTAAACAATAAACATGGAGGACATGGAGTCGTTAGTGTTGCTGGTCTTGGTGCTGTGGCTTGTTGTCACCGACAACGCGGACAGATACTGGCAAGAGCGTATAGATGAGGCGAGGCGCATAAGGCTTCAGAAATTCTCGTAATTCGTAATTCTTCTCCTTCCGGGTTTGCGGTGTTTACAGATCCCAGCGCGCTCGCGGGGCGTGTGTGGGCATGTGAGGACACTCCTCCTCACCAATCAGTGCACAGGGGAGTGTCTGCTCACGCCCCCAACCTCACTCGGCTCGCTTTGGCTCGCTTCAGCCCCACTCCAAAACGGTGCGAGTTTTAGGGGCTAAGCAGGGCTGAAGCGAGCTGAGTCGTGCTGGTTTTTGGTAGTCGAAACGCGAGCCGTGTCGGGCTGAAGTGAGCTGAAGCGAGCTGAAGTGAGCTGAAAAAGGGTAGTGGAAAAGGGCCATTTGTAACCCTTTCCAGCCTTATGTAAATGAACAATTCTTGATCTTAGGTCTTCAGATAGCTCTTTTGTGCGAGGCATGATTCCCATCTGGATATGCTTCTTGTCAAAAGTTCAAACTTTTCAGGGGTTTTTATCAATCAAAGTAATTCTAGGCCACACCTGAACTCGTTTCATTAAATGGAACCCAGGTGTGCTAAATTCTGACTGCAATGAGCGTTTTAAAAAGTCATTAGCTTAGGGTTCACTTACTTTTTCCAACCTTCAGTTTCACAGTTTGAATGATTTATTCAATATGGTCAAACATTCTTTGAAAGTCTGTGTATCTTTAGTTATAGGAGACTGTCTTTGTTCATTATTGTGACTTTTATATGACGATATGACCATGTTTTATATGGGAATTAAACATAAATATCGAAAATTCCAAGGGGTTCACAAACTTTTTACTTTGACTGTGTTTAACTGTACAAGAAATATTATCCACCCACACACGCATTCAAAGGTTATGACATTTTTATTACTGATTTTTGCACTGCTGTTTTTAAATTTATGTAGTTCACTTCATTTTCTGACTTATCAACACCCATAATATCTCAGGAAACTGACACGTCAGTTGACTTAACTATTAGTCGTAATCATCAGTTTAATAAAAATATAATTTCTCACTCTCATATCTCTCCTTTAGGACCACAAAGACACACACTGTAAGCTACATTATTATATTACAACATTTAAAATCCCAGATGACATCCCATCTCACATCATATAAATCTTCTTTTGGCTGCTCCCGATTAGGGGTCGCCACAGCGGATCTTTCATCTCCGTTGCTCCCTGTCTTCCGCATCCTTCTCTACCACACCTGCCACTTTCATGTCCTCTCTCACCACATCCATGTATCTCCTCTTTGGCCTTCCTCGTTTTCGTGTGCCTGGCAGCTCCATCCTTAATGTTCTCCTTCCAACATGCTCTGCGTCTCTTCTCAGGATGTGCCCATACCATCTCAGTCTCATCTCTCTTAGCTTAAAGTGCATATTCTGGACCAATTTCATTTTTTTTTTTTATATGAAAGTATGTCCCTTTACACACTCATCCAGAAGGGTAATTTTGCACAAGGCCATCTGTCTACAGCAGAAAAAAGTAAAATAACAAAACGTGTCTGGAAAAATCCCAAGGGAGTCTGGAGCCAGATTCGTGACGTCACCTGCGGAAGCACCAGCAGGCTGCGCGAGCTTTGCACGGTTTCAGTGCACAGCCTGTGTAGACCAAGCGCTCCCATTTCTCTCTCGTTGTCCGGTCTTTTGGGAAACGATGAGTACTAATCCCATCAAGATTGGTGTTGCTGCACCCTCCTACGATACATCTGTTAACCATTTTAATAATTACGCGATAACGTTGAAGAAATTTGCAGAAAACCACCAGGTCGTTTTCTCATAAACAAACCAGCGCTGACGTAGGATTCAGAAGGAGGCGTCCTGCACGCGACGTCACGAAAATCAATGTTTGCCGGGAAATCCAAATGCCAAGTTTTTTCAGAGGCGGACCAATTCGCCTCAAATGGCTTGATTTCAACTGAATTTTTCTGGTATTGCGCAAGGTAAAAAAATTGCGCAAAATGTGACAGATATTTGACCAAAGTTTAATATAAATTAGGAGAACTACATTGATCTTGCTCCTGAATTTACCCGTGATATGTACTTGAATTCCCAAGCTCTCCACATGTGCTGTCCCTCTGATGTACTCGTTCCTTATCCTGTCATATTTACATATTTATAGGTCAACAACAATTTGTATGTCTGTGGCCTATATATAAATATGTCTTCCAAATTTCTCACATACCCATACCATTTTCTCCAGTGCATCATTCCAGGCTCAGTTGACTGCAGCAGCTCATTTATGGTGTCTGGACGACACCGATTTATGTTGACATTAATACTCCGTGGCAAAAAACAACTATTTTATCCCTAATATGCCAAAGGCTGGCTATGGTATGTTCGGCTGGCTGGTTCTGCGTAGGCTACATGTAGCATTAAAACATATGATTAAATTATATCAGGGCAACTATTGGTGTCTACATGAACACAAATTGTTGTTGACCTGTGTAACAAGTCCCTGATGTGGGTGGAGTACAGAAGCGCAGGAATTAATGTTCACAAGCACACTTTATTTCACTTATTCGTAGCTTTTCAGCTTCACACAGTCACACACGCAACACACACACATGCGCGCTTTCTGGTTGGGAGAGCGTCCTTCTTTCTACTCTGTCCCTCCTTTTCTGTCCTCTGTCACTGCAACACAGACACACAACATTAAAGGAGATACGCGGAACCTTTATTTTTAAATACATTTCGGAGTGGATAGTATCCTCCATCCTTGACTCTTGTATGCTGCATAAATGGGAATTAAATATATATATATTTTCATGAATTAAAATCGACCGCAAAGTTGGCATTCGAGCTGCCCCGCTGAGCCAGCCAGCCCTGAGTGCGTGATGTCACTGCGGTAACCGGTTTTAAGGCCGAGGCCTTTGACACCTATAGACCAAAGTCATATAAATAAAAATTAATGGTGAAAGTAAGAAATACCGTTACCGACTTGCTCAACTAAGACTGATTTGACTTCATTGATTGATTGTGGGTTGACTCTCATTAAAACAGGATAGGTGTTAAAACTTATGCAACATACATGTACATGCATGCATTTTCACTGATAAAACGTAAAAGGCTAATTAAATAATCAGATGAACTGAAACGATCACATTCTGAAGCAAATTAAATAATCTTATACCGGTAACTTAAATACACAATACAAGTTACATGTATTAATCTAAATGCAGGTAAACTTTTTTTTTTTAAATCCAAATGAGTCGGCGCTTACCCGTCTGTGTTCTCGCTTCTTGAAGGCCGATCTTGTGGCTGATTGTTTTGGAACAATCTGACTTTCAGTTGTTCGTTCAGTTCTCCGTTCATTTGCTTCTTCCACGTAAGGGCAAGATGGCAGCAATATCCAGTTTAGAAATAAGACGGCTGCTCCACTCATTTCTCCATATGGAGTACTCCGCCATTACTGCTCGGCTCAGGCAATTACTAAAACCCGAGACGGAACGGGATGTCACCGGTTTTAGCGACAACTGCAGGGAGGTCACTGCCCGAGCGATTATGTCCCATTCCGTCCCAGCTTTTAGCAACAACCCTCAGCTCACTCCAGGAGGAATGGTGCAACTGAACTCACGTTAATAAAATAAAATAAATTTCCTTTTCTTGTTTTATTTTTCTTTAATTGTTGGTACTGCACCCTTTCAATATGGGCTTATAGCCAACGCTCCTCGACAGATCAGAGGTCTCGTACGAGTCCTCAGTAAAATGTGCAGAGCAGAGGAGAGACCACTTCATAGCTGCCCAAATTGCCCCTGAACTTCTTGCAAAACGCATCCAAATCTTTGCAGTTTGAAGATTCTTGGGCCATGAATGCAACATAAATCCGCCTTCTGTCGTGTTGCTGCACCTGCCAGCAACACATCTACATGGCATGGCAATAAATTGGTTCAAAATGGAGGATCAGAGTTGCAGTTAGCTCTGTGTTTTAGTATAGCGGAAACGGTGATGAGACCAATAGACTTCCTGTTGTGACGTTACGGACGTCAAGGTCATTCACTCAGACCACTACCTATATAAATCACTTAAATCGTAAAAATTACTATTAGATTTATTGTTAATGCTTAAAACTATTCCTGTGCCATTCTTGAGGTCTCAAGGCATTTATAAACAAAAAGTGAGGCCATGGCTCTGCTTATATGCTTTAATTAACCACTCACCTTCCCCGGCCCTGCCCTCCATTCACAAACTGACGCTAGGCCACGCTCCCGCTGCCACAACCTGTTAAATAAACTTGGGGCAAATAGACCACCACTGTAGATGTTAATTAAACCACTCAAACTTTTGAGCTTGTCTGGTACACTAATTATACAGACCGTACGCTGTAAATTCAACATAACCAGATTACACGGCAGGGCTCGAAATTCATATATTTTTTCACCAGCCAGCCAGACTAGTTACCTTCCAAAGTAACGAGCCAAACAGAAAATCAACTCGCCAAAATTTGTTCATGTATGAATTTTACTTCTGTCAAAAATAACGCAAAAGAGAGTAGTTACCACTGTTCATGACTAATGTGCATTTATTTCAAGACCCGAGTATTTTGATACTGTTTTTTCTGCACACTTTACAAATTGGCATTTGCTGTTCCACGTCCTCCTCGCGATATCCAGAAAAATGCCAGATGACTGACCCCTTACTCGTTCTTTTAGGAACCAATTCGTCCGCTTCCATTTTTAATTTGTCGCTGAAATTGACAGAGCTTACATGGTAGCCTATGCAACACCAGCGATTGCACGAACTGAGTCAGCGCTGTAAACCGAAACTAGGAAATCTTCCCGCAAGTTCCTTTCAGTACCGAGATGTGACCCGGGATTGGTTGGCGAGTGCATGACGTTATTGTGTGGTTTTTTTTGTTTTTTTTTACCCTTAGGCAGCCTCTCAGGTTACTGCCTGAGGGACAGGGAGAAAACCACCGGAAAAGGTTTTAAATAAACGCAACAAACGCAAGTCGGCAGATGACCATAAAATATACTCGATAGTTACGATATAATTATATGTATCTCACACAGAATTTTCGGAGATATATCGAGTATATTCGATATATCGCACAGCCCTAGTCTGAATCTTCGCTTCATATATATATATTTTTATTTTCAACTAGCCAGCCAGGCTGCCTAGTGACAGGAATTACCCACCAAATGACAAATTAAGTCGCCTCGGGCGACCGGACCACCGCGAATTTCGAGCCCTGCACGGAGCGGTTTTTGTGCATCAACAATTCGATAGGTTACACTACTGTTATACTTTATGTACACGCTCACGGTCAATGACTTGCCATCTGTTTTCATCTTGAAAAATCCAACAGTAATGTATTGGTTTTTGAAATCATCTTCCAAGCAGTTCTGAATGTCGTTGTTCTGTTGGCGATTAACAACGCTTTTAATGTGCACTGTGCAGCGCTCAGTTATGTTCCCCCTCTCCGTCTTCAGACACTGCAAGTCAAGTTCCAATCTGTTTGTCAGTTGTTATTTTCTATTAATCTCTGACTTTTTTTGAGGGCGAAAGTACCTGGGGCTATAGCCCTGAGTGATGGGGCCAAACGACGCCACTGAGCATAATCAACTAAATTTCTTTTATGTGCAGAGCAGGGGTTTTCAAATGTTTTGCAGCCAAGAACCCCTTTAACTGCAAAATAAATTTCATGCTATTATTTACAACCCCGATTCCAAAAAACTGGGACAAAGTTCAAATTGTAAATAAAAATGGAATGCAATGATGTGGGAGTTTCAAAATTCCATATTTTATTCAGAATAGAGGGCGGCATGGTGGTGTAGTGGTTAGCGCTGTCGCCTCACAGCAAGAAGGTCCGGGTTCGAGCCCCGTGGCCAGCGAGGGCCTTTCTGTGCGGAGTTTGCATGTTCTCCCCGTGTCCGCGTGGGTTTCCTCCGGGTGCTCCGGTTTCCCCCACAGTCCAAAGACATGCAGGTTAGGTTGACTGGTGACTCTAAATTGAGCGTAGGTGTGAATGTGAGTGTGAATGGTTGTCTGTGTCTATGTGTCAGCCCTGTGATGACCTGGCGACTTGTCCAGGGTGTACCCCGCCTTTCGCCCGTAGTCAGCTGGGATAGGCTCCAGCTTGCCTGCGACCCTGTAGAAGGATAAAAAAGCGGCTAGAGATAATGAGAGAGATTCAGAATAGAACATAGATGACATATCAAATGTTTAAACTGAGAAAATGTATCATTTAAAGAGAAAAATTAGGTGATTTTTAAATTTCATGACAACAACACATCTCAAAAAAGTTGGGACAAGGCCATGTTTACCACTGTGAGACATCCCCTTTTCTCTTTACAACAGTCTGTAAACGTCTGGGGACTGAGGAGACAAGTTGCTCAAGTTTAGGGATAGGAATGTTAACCCATTCTTGTCTAATGTAGGATTCTAGTTGCTCAACTGTCTTAGGTCTTTTTTGTCGTATCTTCCGTTTTATGATGTGCCAAATGTTTTCTATGGGTGAAAGATCTGGACTGCAGGCTGGCCAGTTCAGTACCCGGACCCTTCTTCTATGCAGCCATGATGCTGTAATTGATGCAGTATGTGGTTTGGCATTGTCATGTTGGAAAATGCAAGGTCTTCCCTGAAAGAGACGTCATCTGGATGGGAGCATATGTTGTTCTAGAACCTGGATATACCTTTCAGCATTGATTGTCTTTCCAGATGTGAAAGCTGCCCATGCCACACGCACTAATGCAACCCCATACCATCAGAGATGCAGGCTTCTGAACTGAGCGCTGATAACAACTTGGGTCGTCCTTCTCCTCTTTAGTCTGAATGACACGGCGTCCCTGATTTCCATAAAGAACTTCAAATTTTGATTCGTCTGACCACAGAACAGTTTTCCACTTTGCCACAGTCCATTTTAAATGAGCCTTGGCCCAGAGAAGACGTCTGCACTTCTGGATCATGTTTAGATACGGCTTCTTCTTTGAACTATAGAGTTTTAGCTGGCAACGGCGGATGGCACGGTGAATTGTGTTCACAGATAATGTTCTCTGGAAATATTCCTGAGCCCATTTTGTGATTTCCAATACAGAAGCATGCCTGTATGTGATGCAGTGCCGTCTAAGGGCCTGAAGATTACGGGCACCCAGTATGGTTTTCCGGCCTTGACCCTTACGCACAGAGATTCTTCCAGATTCTCTGAATCTTTTGATGATATTATGCACTATAGATGATATGTTCAAACTCTTTGCAATTTTACACTGTCGAACTCCTTTCTGATATTGCTCCACTATTTGTCGGCGCAGAATTAGGGGGATTGGTGATCCTCTTCCCATCTTTACTTCTGAGAGCCGCTGCCACTCCAAGATGCTCTTTTTATACCCAGTCATGTTAATGACCGATTGCCAATTGACCTAATGAGTTGCAATTTGGTCCTCCAGCTGTTCCTTTTTTTGTACTTTTAACTTTTCCAGCCTCTTATTGCGCCTGTCCCAACTTTTTTGAGATGTGTTGCTGTCATGAAATTTCAAATGAGCCAATATTTGGCATGAAATTTCAAAATGTCTCACTTTCGGCATTTGATATATTGTCTATGTTCTATTGTGAATACAATATCAGTTTTTGAGATTTGTAAATTATTGCATTCCGTTTTTATTTACAATTTGTACTTTGTCCCAACTTTTTTGGAATCGGGGTTGTATTTAAGACCTAGAGACAGAACACCATGCCAAATTTGCATTGTTTTTTGACAATTTGAGGTTTGTATTGAGCCCATTCAATCCAAGTGATTAGTCAAACGGGTAATAATGATAAGAACTCTGTAATAAATGTATAAATAAAACTGCTAATTCAGTCATCTTCAGTTTCTGCTTCATCCTGGTCATGGTCTTGGCAGATCTGGAGCCTGTCCGAGGAACACTGGGTGTGAGGTGTGAATACACATTAGAAGGAATGTCAGTCCATTATAGGCACCATGTGCGCGCGCACACTTTTTTGCACCTTGGGGCAATTTTAGCAAAGCCATTCCACCTGGGAGGTAGGAAGAAAGCAGAGAACCTGGAGGAAACCCACATGAGCATGAGAAGATAATGCACAAAAACAACACACAGACAGTAACCTGAGCTCAGGGTTGAACCAGGGACCTTAGAGTTGTGAGATGGCAATGATGCCCACTGCACCAAGATACAGCCCATAAAAAATATAATAACATATTCGTATAATAGTGGTGTAAGACTCCCTACGTGTGGGTGGAGCACTGAGGACGGCAGGACAGAGATCAGGTTTGCAAAATGGCTTTATTGCCACACTTTTCAGTGAACAATGTTATATTGGCTAGACACACACACAGCCAGCGCCTAGCCCGGAGATCAGCTCCTCTGCTCTCACTCTCCCTCCTTAAATAGGGCGCGGTCACTGGGAAGACACACACAAACACAGGTTAATTGTTCTCAGGTGTCGTGATTCTGCCACTTACCTTCCCTGACTCCGCCCTCCTGTCACAGACCGGTGCTTGACCACGCCCCCGCTGTCACATACCCCCACCGCCCGACTCAGGCCGGGCGGCCGTCCGGCCTGCAGCCGACTCCCCATACCCCCCCCCCCCCCCCCCCCCCCCCCCCCCTTGACGGGAGAGGAAGTCCGCCACGACCATCTGCGCCCCCGGCCTGTGGACCACCTTGAAATTAAAGGGTTGGAGCGCCAGATACCAACGGGTGATCCGCGCGTTGGCATCTTTCATGCGGTGGAGCCACTGGAGGGGCGCGTGGTCCGAACAGAGGGTGAAAGGGCGCCCCAGTAGGTAGTACCGGAGGGCGAGAACCACCCACTTGATGGCCAGACACTCCTTCTCTATGGTGCTGTAGCGCCCCTCACGCACCGACAGCTTCCTGCTGATATACAGGACAGGGCGGTCCTCCCCCTCCACCTCCTGGGACAAAACCGCCCCCAGCCCCCTGTCCGACGCATCGGTCTGCAACACAAAGGGGAGAGAAAAGTCAGGGGAGTGTAGAAGTGGCCCCCCACACAGTGCAGCCTTTACCTCTGAGAAAGCCCGCTGGCACTGCTCCGTCCACTGGACCGGATCTGGTGCCCCCTTTTTAGTGAGATCAGTCAGCGGGCTGGTGACGTCCGAATAATTAGGTATAAACCTACGATAATAGCCAGCCAGCCCCAGGAACTGTCTCACCCCCTTTTTGGTCTTGGGCCTCGGGCAGGCCGCAATTGCTGCCGTCTTATTAATTTGGGGACGCACCTGCCCGTTGCCCAAGTGGAAGCCCAGGTACCGTACTTCCACCCGCCCAATCGCACACTTCTTTGGGTTGGCTGTGAGCCCCGCTCGCCTCAGCGACCTAAGGACGGCCCTCAGATGTTCAAGGTGCCGTTGCCAGTCATTGCTATAGATGATGATGTCATCTAAATATGCTGCCGCATACGTGGCGTGAGGGTGGAGGACTCTGTCCATCAGCCGCTGAAATGTCGCAGGCGCCCCAAACAGCCCAAACGGAAGGGTGACGAATTGGTGTAAACCAAACGGTGTGGAAAAGGCCGTTTTTTCTCGGGATAGTGGAGTCAAGGGGATCTGCCAATATCCCTTCGTCAAATCCAGTGTCGAATAAAATCGAGCAGTGCCGAGTCGATCGAGCAGCTCATCAATACGAGGCATTGGGTACGCGTCGAATTTAGACACCGCGTTGACTTTTCTATAGTCCACACAGAACCGGACCGACCCGTCGGCCTTGGGTACCAAGACCACTGGGCTGCTCCAGTCACTGTGGGACTCCTCGACGATGCCCATTTCGAGCATGGTCTGAAGTTCTTCCCGAACCACCTTTTTTTTGTGTTCGGGTAGCCTGTAAGGGCGGCTACGCACTACCACCCCCGGGGGTGTCTCTATGTGGTGCTCTATGAGGTTAGTGCGACCGGGCAGGGGCGAGAACACATCCGAAAACTCGGTCTGCAACTGGGCGACCTCCGTGAGTTGGGTCGGGGAGAGGTGGTCTCCACAGGGGACCGGAGAGGTACGTGATGCCAATGTTCCTTTTTTAACCTCCGGCCCCAGCTCCGCCTTCTCTGGAACTACCGACACCAACGCCACGGGGACCTCCTCGTTCCAGAGTTTAAGCAGATTGAGGTGGTAAATCTGTAGCGCCCCACCCCTGTCCGTTCGCCTCACCTCATAGTCGACAACCCCGACTTGCCGTGTGACCTCAAAGGGTCCTTGCCACTTGGCGATCAATTTGGAGCTCGACGTGGGCAACAGTACGAGTACCTTATCTCCCGGAGTGAACTCTCTAAGGCGCGTACCCTTGTTGTACAGGCGGGCTTGCCGTTCCTGGGCCTGCCGCAAATTCTCCTGAGTTAGGTGGGTGAGTGTGTGGAGTTTTGCGCGCAGGTCCATAACGTACTGAATTTCATTCTTACTTTGTGAAGGTCCCTCCTCCCAATTTTCCCGCAGCACGTCCAGGATGCCGCGCGGCTTACGCCCATATAATAATTCGAACGGGGAGAACCCCGTGGAGGCTTGGGGGACCTCTCGCACTGAGAACAGCAAGGGTTCGAGCCACTTATCCCAATTACGTGCGTCCTCACTTACGAATTTTTTAATAATATTTTTGAGGGTGCGGTTGAATCGTTCTACCAAACCGTCCGTTTGTGGGTGATACACGCTGGTGCGGATCGGCTTAATCCCCAATAACCCATACAGTTTGCGCAGTGTTCGTGACATAAACGTAGTGCCTTGATCAGTCAGAATCTCTTTCGGGATTCCAACTCGGGAGATGACGCGGAAGAGTGCCTCTGCAATACTGCGTGCTGAGATATTGCGCAGAGGCACGGCTTCCGGGTATCGCGTTGCATAGTCCACCAGAACTAATATAAAGCGGTACCCTCGTGCTGACCGATCTAATGGCCCGATGAGATCCATCCCAATTCTCTCAAACGGGGTCTCGATTAACGGTAGAGGGCGCAAAGGCGCTTTTGGAATGGCCGCTGGGTTTACTAACTGGCATTCGCGGCATGCCGTACACCACCTACGGACATCGCCGCGAATCCCTGGCCAATAGAATCGGGCCATTATTCGGGCTAGTGTTTTATCCTGCCCCAAGTGTCCAGCCATGGGATTAAAGTGAGCCGCCTGGAATACCAATTCCTGGCGGCTTTTCGGAATTAAAAGCTGCGTGACTCGCTCTTTAGTTTGAGTGTCCTGCGTCACTCGGTATAATCTATCCTTCATAATCGCGAAGTAGGGGAAGGACGGGGTGGCGTTCGGCTGGAGCGTTTGACCATCGATTACTCTCACTTGGTCAAACGCATGCCGCAGAGTCTCGTCTCGCGACTGCTCTAATGGGAAATCCGCGAGGGATTCCCCAATAGAGTGAGGAGGAGCCGGCAGCTCCTCACTCTGACGCGGAGATGACGTAGACGGCTCTGTGACAGCTGCTCCCGCCAAAGCGACACCGGGACCTCCCCCTGTCAAATGGCAGGACCCACTCTCTACTAGGCGTGTCATTAAACCCCGAAATCCCGGCCAATCAGTCCCCAAAATTAAAGAGTGGGTAAGGCGAGGATTAACCGCCGCCTTCACTATAAATTTTTCCCCTCTGAAAATAACGTGGACCAACACCAAAGGGTAGCTGTGAACATCCCCGTGCACACAACACCTTCACCCCTTGTGCTCCCCCCAATGCCTCGTTTTGAACCAGGCTTTGGCGAATTGAGGTCTGATTACAACCAGAATCCACCAACGCCTGATATGTAGCCCCTTGGATACTCACCGGTATGCGATACGCTCCGGCCCGATCGAGGGCGGCCTCTGGCGCGTCGGGGATCCGAACCACCGCGCCCACTTCCATTGCTGTGCACTGCTGATGAAGGTGGCCCGGCTCCCCGCAGCGCCAGCAAACCGGCCCGGGCTTTCCCTCTGCACCGGTGATCTGGGGCTCACTCACCTGAGGTGGGGGAGAGACAGACACAGAAGGGAGAAACGGGAGGGCACCGCGGGTGCGGCGGGCCGGCTGGGGTGGAGCCGGCCCCCGCCTCCGCGGTGGGGGAATGGGGCGAGGACGGGACACAGGAGGAGAGGGGGAGAGAGAGAAGAGACGATGCCATCTGCTGTCCTGCCGCCGGGACAGCCGCCAGATGATCCTCCGCCAGCTCGACTGCCTGATCCAGCGACGCCGGGCGGTGGCACTGGACCCACTCCGCGGTTCCGTCTGGTAAGCGGGCGACGAACTGTTCCAGTACCACCTGGTCGACGATTCCCTCGGCGTCGCGATTGTTGGCCCTCAGCCACCGCCAGCAGGCGTCCCGGAGCTGCTGGCCGAACGCGAACGGGCTGCCAACTTCCTCCAGTCGCAGCGCGCGGAAGCGCTGGCGCTGTTGCTCTGGGGTGCGCCCCACGCGCTGGAGGACGGCCCAGCGGAGGTCCGCGTAGGCCAGCCGGCGGTCGGCGGGGAGCTGTAGCGCGGCCAGCTGTGCCTCTCCCGTGAGCAGGGGGAGGAGGCGCGCTGCGCGCTGCTCCATCAGCCACCCCGAGGCTTCGGCGACCTGTTCGAACAACGTGATGAACGCCTCGGGGTCGTCCTGCGGGCCCATCTTGGTGACGATGAGGGGAGACGGGCCCGCGGCCGGAGCGCTGGTGGACCCCGCTGACGCGAGGAGATGCTGGAACGCCTCGCGGTCTTCCTGCTGG
Source organism: Neoarius graeffei (assembly GCF_027579695.1). NCBI lineage: Eukaryota > Metazoa > Chordata > Actinopteri > Siluriformes > Ariidae > Neoarius > Neoarius graeffei. The sequence continues at coordinate 30,470,086 of NC_083584.1, read as the reverse complement.
GCCAGCACCAGGGCTTCGAAGCGCTGCTCCTGCTCCTTTCGGAGCGTGACGAGTGCCTGGTGCTGGCTTTGCTGAGCCGTGGCGAGGGCGTGGACCAGATCGGCGAACGGGGAGGATTCCATGGGGCTGCTGATTTGGGGCTCCACGTCCCGGGTTTCGGCACCACTGTAAGACTCCCTACGTGTGGGTGGAGCACTGAGGACGGCAGGACAGAGATCAGGTTTGCAAAATGGCTTTATTGCCACACTTTTCAGTGAACAATGTTATATTGGCTAGACACACACAGCCAGCGCCTAGTCCGGAGATCAGCTCCTCTGCTCTCACTCTCCCTCCTTAAATAGGGCGCGGTCACTGGGAAGACACACACAAACACAGGTTAATTGTTCTCAGGTGTCGTGATTCTGCCACTTACCTTCCCTGACTCCGCCCTCCTGTCACAGACCGGTGCTTGACCACGCCCCCGCTGTCACAAGTGGGTTGTGATTTCCACCACTGTAACAAATTTTTATTTATTTTCTTCATGGACACTTGGACCACTATTTGAGAAATACTGGTGTCGGCCTCTGCCAATTAATCAAACAGGTATTGAGTAAGTGTTGCTGTGAGATTTTAAATCTTCAATGAGTAACATAATATTTATTTTTTCGCGGTCCGGTTTCCATCAAATCCTGCGCTCTGATTGGCTGGCGAGCAGGTCCGTATCCTATGATACGGACCTCTGGCGACTTGCTCGTTCACAACAACAAACGTAGCAATTTTTGGCAACATTTCTGTTCGCATTTCTCAGGAGAATAGCATTAATTTTATATCATGGATAGCGATAACGACAGTCTTCACAGCGAAAGCGAGTTTTACTACCCTGAGGAAGAAGAAATAAAATAAAACATTTCAGGAGAAAGCTAAAATCCTCTAACTTGCTAACGCCGAGCAAAAACATGGCTGAATCCTGAATGACTCAATTTTGTATAAATAGGGGACTACATAGGCAGCAAAATGTAGTTTTTTTTTTTTTTCCTGCCATGGAAGTGCACTTGTATACCAAGGAGGAAGCAATTTGCATTACAGCCGTGAATGAGGATTCAAAATGGCAGCTTGGCTTGGTTTTCCCTTTCGGGCGCTCTCGTTTTCTGTTAGAATTTGGTAAAGAAAAAAAAATATATTATTTACCAGCTTAAGGTAACCTGGAACTTTCTTAACTACTGCATCAGTTTATCAGCAGATAAGAAACAATAAATATGAATCTATCTTCAGTATATTTTTATGGCTAATTACATGTGTGTTATTTACCAGCTGGGAGGTCCGTATGGTGAAATGCCGTGACCTCGGCCTTGAATACTGACCTCGGCCCAGAGGGCTTCGCTCAGTACTTTCAAGACCTTGGTCACGGTATTTCATGATACGGACCTCCCAGCTGGTAAATAACACACATGTAATTAGCCATAAAAATATACTGAAGATAGATTCATATTTATTGTTTCTTATCTGCTGATAAACTGATGCAGTAGTTAAGAAAGTTCCAGGTTCGAACCTCATAGCCGATGGGGGCCTTTCTATGTGGCGTTTGCATGTTCTCCCCGTGTGTGCATGGGTTTTCTCCAGGTGCTCCAGTTTCCTCTCATAGTTCAAAGACTTGTAGATTAGGTAACAATACCCAGCCACATGCTTAGTGCCGGTCCCGAGCCCAGATAGATTGGGGAGGGTTGCGTCAAGAAGGGCATCTGGTGTAAAACCTATGCCAAATCAAATATGTGGATCATGATGATCCGCTATGGCGACCCCTAACAGGAGTAGCTGAAAGAAGAACTGCAGATATACTGGATGATATCAGGGCTGGTTATCAATATATAAATAGTATGGATAGTGTTCCATTTTAAGCACAGCTTTTGTCATCATCAGTCTGTACTTCAGACATTTAGTGCTCCTTTTATATTATTTGCATGTTGCATTCTGCCTTGTCTCCTTTTAGGTGTACACTATTAACTTGGAGTCTCGGTTTCTCCTGGTGCAAGGAGTACCTGCTATCGGTGTGATGACCGAACTGGTGCAACTTTTTGCACTTTATGGAGTGATTGAGGAATATAGAGTTCTTGATGAATATCCTGCTGAACAATTCACTGAAGTTTATCTCATAAAGTTCCAGAAACTTACAAGTGCAAGGTGAGAGTGGGTTTGTGATATCTGATAGGAAATGACGAATGCAGCTGCCATGGGACGGTTGTAAGAAAAGTATCATTATATTATTGTGTTTGTTTTCCTTCAGGGCTGCTAAGCGGAACACTGATGAAAAAAGCTTCTACGGAGGGATACTTCATGTATGTTATGCTCCTGAATATGAGACTGTAGAAGACATAAGAAAGAAGCTCCATGACAGGAGGAGCTACGTGAACAGAGCATGTATAAAATCCGGTAGCATGATGAAATACTGACCGCACACTTTCTAGATGGATAGATCCTTCTGCATTTTTAGACATTTCATGCCTAATATATTGTCTTCCACAAACTTGTTACAGCATGTGAAAAGGAACCTACAGGATCCAAAAAACCTGCAGAGTTGTCAGCACCGACATCATCTCCACGGGAGGATGGAAACGGTGCTCCAACGGAGACTTCAAATCCCAACACGTATTCAGAGTGTCCACTGTTGCCCTTACCACCACAGGAAGAAGCCCCTCAGCAATGTTTATCTTCGAGGGGATTTAAATCACACAGTCAAACAAGTGTACCAACAGAGGATAAGATGGGATCTCTACATCATTTCATCCCAGAACTTTCCAGACAGACCTCAAATTGGCCAAACTCAGCATCTGCTGACCAGGAAGAAAGGAACGGGACTAAAAAATCCAAAAATCCTCCATCCACTGTGCCAAGGTTTATACCAAGGACAGCACATTTGGAAAACCGAAAGAGGAAAATGGAGGACAGTATGGACTTGTTGGGAATGTTGGACAAAAATGCTCCTGTGTTTGGACCCAAGCTACCAGAACAACAGAGAATGGACATGGAAGATGCTTCATTAAACGTAACGGCCAACTTAATCAGGCAAACAATGGCAAAGGTAAGCTGTGCAATAGTGTTGTTACAGGTGCACGGTTTCATGGTTAGTTGGGGTGTATGACTGACTGACTGACTGTTATCTCACTGCTGACGTTTTCAAAATACTGATTAGAATGTGTTTCTATTTTATATGGAGTCGTGGGGTGATGGTACTTATTACCAGAGCATCTTTGCCATTTTAATCCCATCAGTATTTTTCATAGACTGTGCATGTACATGTCTGGATAGATTATGCTATACCAATTTCTGAACTGACATGTTGCTAAAGATGCTCTCATCTCATTATCTCTAGCCGCTTTATCCTGTTCTACAGGGTCGCAGGCAAGCTGGAGCCTATCCCAGCTGACTACGGGCGAAAGGCGGGGTACACCCTGGACAAGTCGCCAGGTCATCACAGGGCTGACACATAGACACAGACAACCATTCACACTCACATTCACACCTACGCTCAATTTAGAGTCACCAGTTAACCTAACCTGCATGTCTTTGGACTGTGGGAGAAACCGGAGCACCCGGAGGAAACCCACGCGGACACGGGGAGAACATGCAAACTCCGCACAGAAAGGCCCTCGCCGGCCCTGGGGCTCGAACCCGGACCTTCTTGCTGTGAGGCGACAGCACTAACCACTACACCACCGTGCCGCCCTGCTAAAGATGCTGTTTGGTTAAAAAAAAAGGGGGGGGTTTGACACTTTTTGTGGCTACTGCCTCATATAGAGCCTGTAGCCACTGTATCATCGTGTTGTAAGAATATAAGAATGACTGTAACAATATGCATACGGGTGTTGCTATTAAAATGGCCAGTGAGTGTAGTATATAATTCGGTTCACCATTCGAAATAAATGGGCTAGACCAGGGGTGTCCAAACTGATCCATAAAGGGCCGTGTGGCTGCAGGTTTTCATTCCAGCCATGCAGCAGCACACCTGATTTGGCTCATTCAATCAACTGACACACCCACCCTTTAATCAAGGGTGGGTGTGGCTGCAAGTATTTGACTGTGTGAAGACAGTTCAGTTGATTGAATGAGCCAAGTCAGGTGTGCTGCTGCATGGCTGGAATGAAAACCTGCAGCCACACGGCCCTTTATGGATCAGTTTGGACACCCCTGGGCTAGACTAAAGAAATCGCTTTCAGACATGTTTGTGCTTATTACCGAGGGAAAGTGCGTTCCTATTTTAAAATGTACTCCAGGTCGTCCCCCTTTCCTCGCCTTCTTCAGCCAGTGGTACCATGTGTGATGTAGATGTGACGCACTTCCGAGTTGTTATGGGAAGTTGTCGAAAAGAGTATCGAGACCACTGAGCTCTAGTGCCGGGCCTTTTCCGGGAAATAAGAGTTTGGGTCATGGTGACAGCGTGTGTATGTCAGCCTCGGTTCGGAGGTTTCAGTTTCGAAAACTGTAAGAGCAGGGATGAGAATGAAAAATATTTAAAAAGTCTGAAAAAACCAGGGCGGGGCCCATGGCCCAGGGGGGCGGGGCCCAGGGGTTCCAGGGGCTAATGATTTTTGGCTATTTTTTTTTTTTTTTTTACCCCCAAACCATTAATTTTATCAGCAAAAAGTTGCAATGTATTTGGAAATAAATTCCCCTTCTTGGTGGACTCCCAGGTGAAAATGATTAATATGGTACAAGAGACTTGTTTTTAATCAATTCACATTTGATGATTTCAAAAAATCAATGCACCTTTTAATATAAATGAGCTCTACAGTATTATATTTCTGCATTTTTGCTATTCATGTCTTTGAATAGGGCGGCACGGTGGTGTAGTGGTTAGCGCTGTCGCCTCACAGCAAGAAGGTCCGGGTTCGAGCCCCGTGGCCGGCGAGGGCCTTTCTGTGTGGAGTTTGCATGTTCTCCCCGTGTCCGCGTGGGTTTCCTCCGGGTGCTCCGGTTTCCCCCACAGTCCAAAGACATGCAGGTTAGGTTAACTGGTGACTCTAAATTGACCGTAGGTGTGAATGTGAGTGTGAATGGTTGTCTGTGTCTATGTGTCAGCCCTGTGATGACCTGGCGACTTGTCCAGGGTGTACCCCGCCTTTCGCCTGTAGTCAGCTGGGATAGGCTCCAGCTTGCCTGCGACCATGTAGAAGGATAAAGCGGCTAGAGATAATGAGATGAGATGAGATGTCTCTGAATACTCTAATCCTTTACAATGAAGTGCAAACCAGAAAAAAGTTCTGTCATATAATTCTCTGAAGCTTTCTTCTGATGTTATCATGGTAGCAGGAGGTCTTGCATATTAAGCAGGCAACATTCAACATCACTCATCACTTCCCTTTCAACTGCTGTGTGTACTAACTAGGTTTTATCTGGACAGGATGTTGTGTAATGTAATACAGATACCATACGGTCAATTTGAAGATCAAGATGGTGATTTTGAGTTAAAGAACAGGCATGTACAATGGGCATTACAAATTGGAAAAAAATTTTTAAATCAAAAACTAGAAGTTCATCTCGGCCTAAAAAAATGTGGGCAGACACTCCCGCGCGGCACATCCCGGCAATTCCCCCCCATGAAATGAGCAATAAGTAGGAGTTGTACACGGTATCACCTAAAATTTTATCAGAAATATAGATATGATACTATGATTCTCCCCAACATGCTACATTAGACAAGCTAACCTCATTTATAAAAAGATACACACTTGTATATGATGTGTATTTGATATATATATATATGATGTATATTCATACATTGTTACTTTACGGAAATCTTCAATAAGTTTGGTCTTTTCATGACAGCCTGTTGTAGACCTAAATAATATAATGCACATGGAATGACACTCCTCACCTCAACATGTCCTTTACAATCATTTAAGCCACCATGGCCAATGCTGAAATCACTGCTGCAAACAGTACATCGCTCGAAACTGTCATTATTTTCTACCCTTATTAGACAGGGAGATTCTTTTGTGTAATCTGAGCTGAAGTGGGTTTTGTACTTTCGTTTTTTGGGGCGCGCGCTCTCTCTCTGCTATGCCGGTCCTGTAAGCTGCACTGACTCAACTGAAAGCTTTGGTCCTCGAGAAAAGGGATAAAAGCCCGCCCACACTGAAAGCTGATTGGCTTATTTTGCTGAGTAACCCAATCAGGATGCTCTTTGTCTGGCATGCGCTACATGAACAGGCACACAGGCAGTGTTGCCACATTGGGTGGTTTTAAGTGCATTTTGGCGGGTTTTGAACATATTTTGGGATGGAAAACATCAGCAATATCTGGCAACACTGCACACAGTCTCCCTCGCGCGCGCACATTCTAAGATGCGTGATGCAGACCTTAATGTTGCGCGCGCACGCTCTTGCTCGCTTCTATCAATATGCAGGAGACTCCCGGAAGTTCTGGGAGACTTGGGATGTCTGCGTTATAAGGTGACCACAGATCGTTAATCATACCCCCCCGAAAATTTCTCAACGGATTTACATCGATCTCAAAAACGATCATTTTGGTCTGAAAAAGTCGGAAATCCGCCGATCGGCGGTAAATTCTCATCCCTGTAAGAGGTAGGAGTAGAATAATATAAAGTAGACACTTGGTATATTTTACTTCAGTGATTTTTAAATTGTTCATTTTTGGATTGCGGTTCATTTTTGGATTACGCTTCATTTTTGTAGCTACTGTCTCATAGAGTAAATATATATGCTATATTTACTGTATGGACATGGTATCAGAAAAGTTTTATTTATAAGCAGTAGCCCCGTGTACCCATAGGGTACCAATTTTCTTCAGTTTTTCTTGAGACACTCCAGGAAGCACATTTTTCCTATTGTCTCTTGTTGAAATCAAGTATAAAATGGCGGAGTTGAAAGATCAAGGCCTTAGGTGCTGGGAGATGTGGCTCGCCTAGACAGACGTACCCAAAATTAATAAAAAATAGTTCCAGATCAACATATCTGGTCAACATGTATAATCTCAGTGTCTATTGATACATAAGACCTCAGAGAATACATTTCCAGTGTCAGTAACATTGTGACCAGTTACTGTGCTTGAGTAAATTGTGATAAACCAAAGGAGAAATTAGTTTTTTATCCTCACCTAAAGTATATTCGAAATTAGACAGTATATAGTGCCATGATGGCAATGGGCCCATGCAGAAAGATGCCACTTTTCTTTTCCATTCAGCAACACTCTGACTACAACTAGACAAAAAAAAAAGTACAGAAATACTACAAAAGCATTAGTAAGTATGGAATTAGACGGACTCTCCATTTGCCAACTTGGATACCAAGTGTGCCCAATGGATTTTTTTTAACCTATTGAAAGGGAATCTGACTATAAAATACAACTGATAATTACATAATTCTTCAAAATCAATTTAAAAAACCACAACAGTTTATACAAATAATGTATTTTTATAAATTTTATTTTTAATAAATGCATCTCCAAATGGAATACAACAAACAAAATAAAAACTGCAATGTGCAGAATGTAAAAAAAATATGTACTTGTAGTGCAATTTCTGTCAGAATATTACAATTCCAAAGTAAAAGTAAATTCAAACAGTCAAAAACAGAATAACAGCATGAACCGAAAAAAAACCCCCTGTATCTAAAAGAATGTTTCTGGTGTATGCACTGACGGAGTGCGGTGGTTTGATGGTGCTATTCGGAAGAATCACTAATTTCAACATCACTTTTCCTACAAATCTCTTTCAGGGCTTTCCAATATGGTGTACTTTTGTTTTCTGGGGATTCTTAGACATTTTCTCATTCTCATTATCTCTAGCCGCTTTATCCTGTTCTACAGGGTCGCAGGCAAGCTGGAGCCTATCCCAGCTGACTATGGGCGAAAGGCGGGGTACACCCTGGACAAGTCGCCAGGTCATCACAGGGCCGACACATAGACACAGACAACCATTCACACTCACATTCACACCTACGGTCAATTTAGAGTCACCAGTTAACCTAACCTGCATGTCTTTGGACTGTGGGGGAAACCGGAGCACCCGGAGGAAACCCACGCGGACACGGGGAGAACATGCAAACTCCGCACAGAAAGGCCCTCGCCGGCCACGGGGCTCGAACCTGGACCTTCTTGCTGTGAGGCGACAGCGCTAACCACTACACCACCGTGCCGCCCCCTTCTTAGACGTTTTGATTTGGAAAAATATATGTAAAAAAAAATGGTAAACAGTATTGTGCGGGTCATCGTGCATGTACATGTCTGGATATTTGATGCTGTATTTTACCAATTTCTGAATTGATGTTGCTGAAGATGCTGTTTGGTAAAATAAAAAGGTTTGATAATTTTTTTTTTTTAAGTTTTCCTTGAGGCACTCCAGGAAGCACTTTTTTTTTTCTATTGCCCCTTATTGAAACCAAATTGAAATCAAGTATAAAATGGCTGAGTTAGAAAGATAGAAAAAATAGACAATACTTAAAAGGACTTTTAAACGAAGGGACGCTTCTCGGTGTTTTAGGGTAAGTTATTGAGATAATAGTACAGATTTTGTTTCATGTTATGATCATATTACCAACTATAGTATAAGTATACTATAGCAATAGCTTATATTAAAGATCAAATTATATTAACGTGTGTGAGTGTATCTATGTCGATAGATCAGTTTCATGCATGTGATGGAAAGAAGTCAGTTGTGCTGGTTGCTGAAATCTAAAAAAATTTACTTTAATATTTTATTTATTTATTTTTTTTGTCAGGTTTCATCAATTCCCACAGAGACAAAGACCACCACCGCAAAGCCTCGGAGAAGAATTTAAATATCACATTCTACCGATTCCTACAGAGTAACACATTGTACAGGAGCTGAATTTACAAGGTTTTAAAACCTTGTTATGAAGGTATTTTAGTGATTTCAGGCCCCAGTGTGTCCTGAAATGCATGTTGCTCAAACGCCTGCACACACTGCAAAGCAAACAAAAAAGCAGAACATTAGTGAACAACTTTTTGTATATTTCAAAAATGATGGCAAACTATTGTGGTTTGTTTTTGTATAATTTTTATGAAAGATGAAAATGATTTGTAATTTAAAGATGCTTTCAATTAAATTGTAGAGCATTTTTAAAAATAGACATGGCCACATCAAACTGAGATGAGCATGCATGCCCTGTTTGGGGCATTGTCAGCTACTGGTTTTTACTTTAATGGCCACCTGTCTTAAGCAAAGAGTTGTTTAGGAGGAAATACAAGGCTTGTCAGTGTATGGAAAACTGCAATTAAAAAACGGGCTACAGGAGGCTGTTTAAGTGAATGTAAGTACATTCATAACATGTTTAAGTGCACTTTTTTTTTTTTACCTTTACATCAGGAAGACAAGATCCAAAAGCCTCTAAAAACAGATTTTCATCCATCACAGTCTTTTCGAAGTCTGAATATGAAAGTCTGTTGTCATGGTCGTGATCCTGGACACCAACATCAGTTACAGAATAAACGTTACTTGAACTGTCATATCTCAGACTGTTTCTCTCTCACGACAGTGCCCTTACCATTTTCTTTAGTATTATTTCCACAAGTTCCTTAATTACTTCATCGGGGTCTTCATCAGTCAGCTGTCTGATCAGGCTGTTCTTCAGCATGTGGAACATTTCTTCCCGTGATATGTAGCCATCCCCGTTCAGGTCGTACACCTCAAAACAGACTACAGGCATTTCAGTAAGAGGACAGTGGCATGACTAGGGTTATAAATACTCATACGAAATTAAACCTTGATTTATCTTACATTTTATTTTCTCATCCAGTGTCCCTCGGAGTAAGACTGCTAGTCCTTCTATCCACTCTTTAACATTGATGTAGGTATCGTTGTCTTTGTCAAATACATGGAAAACTGGAACAAATCAGAATGAAAGTAGAATTCAAGCTTTTTCAAATGAAAAATTAATAAAGTTACAGAAAATATCTTACAAGCTGAGGTTACATGCAGAACACAGACTGTCATCGATGCACAAACTTACCTCGGTCCAGAAGCATATCATCGGTCAGCCCGAATGTATTGTGTAAGATGTTGCGATAGTGTCCCCGGTCCAGTCCATGAGTTTCTTTGCTCTCAATCTGTTCTCCCAGCAGTGTATTAAACAGCCAGATCAGGCACTCTGCTTCAGTTTTGTTAACTGCACAGCAAGAAGAATATTCCAGCAAGAATATCACATCACATTGTGAATTCATGTATTTGTTTTATGTGTGGAAAAAGCATGTCAATTGATATTTCACCACTTTTGATGATGTTTTTCTTGGGCCCAAATGCCTTTACAACAGCCAATAACAAAATGGCTTTACAACAGTTTGTGGACACCTGACAATCACACCCTGAACCATAGGTTCTTCCCCAAACTGTTGGCAGGCACACAATTGTACAGGATGTTTCTGTGCGCTGCAACATTACAATTTCCCTTCATTGGAACTAAGTGGACCAAAACCTGTTTCATCGTAACAGTGCCCCTGTGTACAAAGTGAGGTCCATGAAGACATGGTTTGCCAAGGTTGGAGTGGAAGAACCTGAGTGTCCTGCATAGAGACCGGACCTGAACACCTTTTGGAATGAACTAGACTGCACGCCAGGCCTCCTCACCCAACATCAATGTCTGACCTCACGAATGCTCTTGTGGCTGAATGAACACACATCCCTACAGCCAATCTACAACATCCAGTGGAAAACCTTCCCAGAAGAGTGGAGGTTATTAGAATAGCAAAGGGAACTAAATCTGAAATGGGATGGTCAGGAGTCCACAAGATTTTATGACTAACACTCCAGGTGTACAGTATGAAAGAGTAAACAAGCGGTTATTAAAACTAAAGGTCCATTCACTAGTTGATGAAAAAATTTAACTTGGCTACATTAGCTTAGCTGCTAATAGATAACTAGTAGTGCTCACGTGCATGTTCCCCATTAGCTGAGGAACATCCGGATAAATAAATAAATAAATACGCAACATTTTTTTTCACGGTGCAGTTTCCATCAAATCCTGCACTCTGATTGGCCGGTTACGGACCTCTAGCGACTCGCTCATTCACAACAACAGCAGCAAACATAGTAGCAATTTTTTGTCAACATTTATCTTTTTTTAAAAATAAGATTTATTTATAAGTATCAAAAATCTTATAAATTTTTCTGTTTGCATTTCTCAGGAGAATAGCATTAATTTTACATCATGGATAACGATAACGAGTGTTCACAGCGAAAGCGAGTTTTACCACCCTGAGGAAGAAGAAATAAAAGAAAACATTTCAGGAGAAAGCTAAAAACCTCTAACTTGCTAACAGTTTGATCTCATTAGTTAATGAGACCCATTTTGGACCATGTTATCCTAATACATAATATTACATTAGGTAAAAACTTTAAACCAGTACAATCTCTTCTTCAAAGTTTCACCAAATGGCTTTATTTATGCAATATAAAGGTCATAATACTGTATAACTTTGGTCGAGCAAAAAACTTTGGTAGGTGTTAACACTCTATACACTTAACAGTAGACATGTAATAGTATACATTTAGTAGACATAATAATATAGACATATGCTGTACAATAGAGGCAACAATATACATGTAGGCACATAACAATGTACAAATAATACAATAAAGACCTAAGTTAAGGGTTGTTTTACAATCAGGGTACGCAAGCTAAAAATCACATTTAACACTTATCTTCAATATCAAAAGGCTTGACTAAATAAACTTGGTTGTTTATTGTAGCCCTGTGATAGCTCTATTTACCATGCAAAAAAAAAAAAAATTGGTGATAACGTTATTTTGGGTGAATGGATGGCAATATATGTCATATTTAGCAAAATTACTTGTGTCATTTAGAAAAAGTGCTTTTTTGACCACAGGTAGCTCCAAAAGGGATGCACTTAAATCATTCTTTATACCATAAAACACATATTTGGTTCCATATCATTGGAAACATAGTTACGTTTTAATGTTGAATGCCAGTAAGTTTTCAGACTATTTTGATCAAATTAGTCTGTAATTGTGTCAAAAAAATGTCCTCTCCGAGACAGCTAATTTTTCAATATAAAATAACATATCTAAAATGATTATTTTCATCCTAAAATGTGGTCAAGATATTGGGACATAAATATTAGAGACAACTAACACAACACAAAGCTTGCAGCCTTATATTTAAAAGCACTATGGAAGTAGTGGATTCTGAATTGTCAAAAAAAAAAGTCCTCTCCGAGAATCACTTCATTTGTTTCTCCCAGCCCTGCTTAAAGCTACACTTAATCTTGTTATAATACAAACTATTGCACATGCCTATCTGTTCTTTAACTTGTCCTTCACTTAAAAACTGGTACAAGAACCAGTTTGAATCAATTTGAATTTTGGAGCCCTGTGACACAAACTTTGTACCCTGATTGTAAACAACCCATAAGACACAAATCCTGAATGACTCCTATTTGTATAAATAGGGGACTACATAGGCGGCAAAATGTAGTTTTTTTCCTGCTATGGAAGTGCACTTGTATACCGAGGAGGAAGCCATTTGCATTACAGCCGTGAATGAGGATTCAAAATAGCATTAATTTTACAGCATGGATAGCGATAACGACAGTGTTCACAGCGAAAGCGAGTTTTACCACCCTGAGGAAGAAGAAATAAAAGAAAACATTTCAGGAGAAAGCTAAAAACCTCTAACTTGCTAACAGTTTGATCTCCATTAGTTAATGAGACCGATTTTGGACCATGTTATCCTAATACATAATATTACGTTAGGTAAAAACTTTAAACCAGTACAATCTCTTCTTCAAAGTTTCACCAAATGGCTTTATTTATGCAATATAAAGGTCATAATACTGTCGAGCAAAAACATGGCAGAATCCTGAATGACTCCTATTTGTATAAATAGGGGACTACATAGGCAGCAAAATGTAGTTTTTTTCCTGCTATGGAAGTGCACTTGTATACCGAGGAGGAACCCATTTGCATTACAGCCGTGAATGAGGATTCAAAATGGCGGCTCGGCTCAGTTTTCCCTTCCGGGTGCTCTCGTTTTCTGTTAGAATTTGGTAAAGAAAAAAAATATATATTATTTACCAGCTTAAGGTCGGTCCGTATGGTGAAATTCCCTGACCTCGGCCAGTACTTTCAAGACCTCGGTCACGGTATTTCACGATACGGACCTCCCAGCTGGTAAATAACATGTATATCCTGTGATACTTACAGTGTTTAACTTGTTTAGACAAAGTTTCAGCCAAGGTTTGAATTGTTTTCCTGTTCAGCGCAGACACCTCTGCCATGTTGAAAGCTCACACTCACCAACTCAGAATGTTGTCACCAGGTTACCATGGAAACGCCAATCCTTCAGTAGTCAGTAGGGGGCGATAAAAACCTGTCAGACTGAATCCCAAACACACTGCTCATGATGGAAGGGAATCGGAACCAGAACCGGAATCATGTTCATTGTTGGTGTCTCTTTAGTGATACAGAAAAGGTTAAAAATTAATAATAATAATAATAATAATGAGGGGAAAAATATTTAAAAAAAATTATATTTATTGTTTGTGGTATGACGTATGATGTTGTCTCCTGCTTTGTTTACGCTGTTGTTTACTGTTTTAGTGGCTGTATTTGTAAGATTGATTCAGTTTGTAGTGATGAGTGTCTTGATGGCTTGTCTGATGTGTAAACTTTTTTTTCTGTTATTGTTTTTCTGTTACTGTTTTTTTTTGTGGTTATGTATGTTTGTCTTTGTTTTTATTGTTTTTAACAACCTGACTTTTACAAAAATTGGTCACTTGGGTTTATAAACATCATGCCTAAAGACTGCATCATACCTAAATTAGGCTGCTGGCTAACACTGGCACATTTACAGTTTTGTTGATTAATGTGCAATGTCCTTTTAAATAAATGAAATGAAAAATAGTCGTGGAAATTCTCAAAACTTAAACACTCTGATTATTCAGAGTCCAAGAGGTTGCAGAAAGGTTTAGACTTTTATTAAATCAATTAATAAAAGCTGTGTTCGGTCTGCAGAGTGAACCAACTCAAAATCACAAACTTCTCATTTTATGCAGCTTAATTTTGCTAATCTTTTCCCCCCTCTTTTTTATTATACATTTTTGTTATATATATATATATATATATATATATATATATATATATATATATATATCCACACACATACAGGGTTAGTCAAAATTATATTAACACTAATGGATTATCTTTCTCCTGAATGAGTGGTGCGCCATGACCGCTGCTGGTGTAATTGGGCCCTACTTTTTTGACACCCCAACAGTGACGTCAGACGTCTACTTACAGATGGTGCAGCAGTACGCCACTGATGAACTTCCATGACGGATCCGATTGGTTTCTACCATTTAAGTGTTAATATAATTTTGACTAACTCAAGGGTGGTGTAGTGATTAGCACTGTTGCCTCACAGCAGGAAGGTCCTGGGTTTGAGCCCCGTGGCTGACAAGGGCCTTTCTGTGTGGAGTTTGCATGTTCTCCCCATGTCTGCGTGGGTTTCCTCTGGGTGCTCCGGTTTCCCCCACAGTCCAAAGACATGCAGGTTAGGTTAACTGGTGACTCTAAATTGACCGTAAGTGTGAATGTGAATAGTTGTTTGTCTCTATGTGTCAGCCCTGCGATGACCTGGCGACTTATCCAGGGTGTACCCCGCCTTTCGCCCGTAGTCAGCTGGGATAGGCTCCAGCTTGCCTGTAACCCTGTAGGACAGTATAAGTGGCTACAGATGATGGATGGATATTATGTATATATATTTTCCCCTCTTTTTTGTTATTCCTCCTTTTCTGTATCACTAGAGACACCAACTTCCAAGCTACATATATGTAACATAAGAAAAAATGTATCCTGCCATAACCAGTTCTCAATAGTGTTTCGCTGAACTAATAATAAAAGACTGCCGACTTTTGCATTTATATTCAGACACAGTATAATACATGTTTAGATGGGTGAACTGACCAAATTTCTGCAAATTCTGGCTATATTTGAAAGTGATATTGCCATTTCTGATAGCTAAGAAAATGCACTGCCAGAAATAGGGGTACAGTAGGAGTCCATTTCTGTACCCCAAGGTACAGTCTACACTAATGTACCCCCTAAGGCTCATTATTGGACTTCAAGATAACTATGTGCACCTTTTTAGGGTCAAAAAGATGACTCCCAATCAGTATATAAAAGGTACAAATAAGTACCTTAGATGGTACTGCCCCAGTGACAATGTACATTGATTTCTGAGTGTGGCGTACCAAGTTCTCAGTAGTTACCACTGATCTCTATGTAAAATAAATCTGGATAGCTCATTGGCCAATACATGCTGTACAGACAAGTGTGTTCATGTTTTTTCTCTCTCAACAATTAGATGAATAATGTCCAGTTTTGTGTAGCTTCCAAAGGAAGAGATATGATTGTACCGATTTGATGTGCTGTCAGATACGAGGTAGGCGGATGTAAGTGCAGAAGTTTAATAATAAAGTGCAAACATGCACAAAGGCAAACAGTTCAAATCGGCAGGCTAAATCCAAAACGTTAAACATGCAAAAGAGTCAGGCGAGGCACAAACAGGATATCAGGTAAAGTGAGAATGGTAACTAGAAATAGACACAGGAATCAGGAAACAGGATATCAGGTAAAGTGAGAATGGTAACTAGAAATAGGCACAGGAATCAGGAAACAGGAAATCAGAAACAAGGGTAGACCAGCTCGGTGATAAGGCGGCCAGATTGCTTCACCTGATTGCGCAATGAGCTATCCAGATTTTTTTTTTTTTTACATAGAGATCAGTCATAGTTACAAATACCACATCATAGCTGAGAGGATTTCCCATGAAATGATATTTCCCAGGCGGCACGGTAGTGTAGTGGTTAGTGCTGTCGCCTCACAGCAAGAAGGTCCGGGTTCGAGCCCCGTGGCCGGCGAGGGCCTTTCTGTGTGGAGTTTGCATGTTCTCCCCGTGTCCGCGTGGGTTTCCTCCGGGTGCTCCGGTTTCCCCCACAGTCCAAAGACATGCAGGTTAGGTTAACTGGTGACTCTAAATTGACCGTAGGTGTGAATGTGAGTGTGAATGGTTGTCTGTGTCTATGTGTCAGCCCTGTGATGACCTGGCGACTTGTCCAGGGTGTACCCTGCCTTTTGCCCGTAGTCAGCTGGGATAGGCTCCAGCTTGCCTGCAACCCTGTAGAACAGGATAAAGCAGCGACAGATAATGATAATGGTATTTCCCATGTATTAGAGTGTTCTGTTCTGTGTTACTACTACGTATCTATCCGCTTATCCTGTTCTGCAGGCAAGCTGGAGCCTATCCCAGCTGAAGAAGAAACCTTTATTCGTCACATGCACACTTCAAGCACAGTGAAATTCATCCTCTGCATTTAACCCATCTGAAGCAGTGAGCACACACACACACACACACTCAGAGCAGTGGGCAGCCACACCAGAGCACCCGGGGAGCAGTCAGGGGTCAAGTACCTTGCTCAAGGGCACCGCCCCATATCAACCTAACTGCATGTCTTTGGACTGTGGGGGAAACCGGAGCACCCGGAGGAAACCCACGCAGACACGGGGAGAACATGTAAACTCCACACAGAAAGGCCCTCGCTGGCTGCTGGGTTCGAACCCGGAACCTTCTTGCTGTGAGGTGACCGTGCTAACCACTACACCACCGTGCCGAGAGGCAGGGTACACCCTGGACAAGCCACAGGGCTGACAGAGAGACAAACAACCATTCACACACACATTCACACCTATGGTCAATTTAGAGCCACCAATTAGCCTAACCTGCATGTCTTTGGACTGTGGGGGAAACCGGAGCACCCGGAGGAAACCCACGCAGACATGGGGAGAACAAGCAAACTCCACACAGAAAGGCCCTCGCTGGCCACAGGGCTCGAACCCAGAACCTTCTTGCTGTGAGACGACAGTGCTAACCACCGTGCCGCCGATCAAGCCAAATAATTATTGTAATTTCAATAGCTTACCTTACATCCAAGCATGGCTGTTTTGATGGGTTATATGAAGTATGGATTCCTTTTCTGTGTAATGAAGTTTATCAATACATTTTCTGGTGAAAGTTTTTTTTTTTCTGAAATCGTTTTATTTTCCAGCTTTTGCTGGTAATCAGTTTCCAGATTTAATTCAAAACACAAAAGTTCAATGGAAGAAAAATTGAAAACAGTCAAAAACTTTCAGAAGACATGCACTGCAGTGGTGAATCACTTTGAACAACAATATAATGGAAAAAATAGGTACCCTATGGGTACGTGTCCACTGCTTATAAATAAAATGGTTTTCTGATCCCATGTCCATACAGTAAACATAGCACATATACATGTTATCAATTATACTCGCCTCATCTCTTGCAAGCATCACCAAGTTGTGAGCAGCATCAGGGCTTGGAGTATTTTGGTTACCAATTTTGTTTACTGTGTTTTCTTCAAAATACAGTGTTGTGAACTATATTTTCAAAATAGTAAGAAAGCACTTGTTCATTAATTGTCTTAGAAGCATTATTTATTACTAATAAGCACATTTTGTTTCACAAGTGTAGTGTAAAGACTCTAAAATAAAAACTAAAATTAAAATTTAAAGCAAATAGCAGAAGTTTGACCAATTATACTTTTAACTTTTATTTAATTTTATGCGCAGTGCGCTATTGTTGCACTCATTCTTACATTCTTACAACATGGTGACATCGTGGCTACTGCCTTGCTTCGCCTCTATGAGGCAGTAGCCACAAAAATGTGAAAAAAGTGAAAAACCTCCTTCATAAAGAACATGTTTTACAAGAAGTGATGTTTTTATGTGAAGTATCTCTGGCTAGCGCAGGGTTAATCTGTGACATCAAACAACTTGAAGCGATATCGAAATAAAATGCTATTGAGAACATGGTTCTACTGAGAACAAGTTATGCAACAATATATATGTAATGGACATATAGAGCAATATAGACATTACACAATATAAATAAATATTATACATACAGGACACTTTTTCGATGGAATAAAAACATGTATTCTATTCTCTTCTAGCGGGTTTCATTCATTTGGTTTGATAGCATGCAATATCGTTAGCATATCGCTTATCCTATGTGTATTACATCACTCTACCCAATGGAGAATGAGCGTTGAATATGGTTTACGATATTGCATGGTTGTCAAGACAACATGACATCACACGTCAGAGACGTAAAACTTCCGTACTAGCAACTGTGACAATTTCTAAACAAACATGGCTGCCAGGTTTGCTTCATTAAATATGGAAGATTTTGAGAGAATTTTGAAAGAGAAAGACGTGTTGAACACCAAAAGGAATGTATAATAATAATAATAATATTGGCTGGCTTTTTCATGGTATATCAGATATATTCCATTCAGCTAGCATGATATTGAACTCGTCTTTGACTCATTCAGTATCATGCTAGCTGAATGGAATATGTGTGAGATACCACTCAATGTCAGCCAATATAATTTGCAATCTACAATTAACAATTATTCACTGAAGGCGAGGTGAATATCAGTGAATATAACCAAGATGAAGTCGAGGTTATTATATATATATATATATATATCCCTCTAGATGACTGGTTTATACTTACTGAGGTGCGCTCCCCAAGTTCTTTGAAATCTCTATATTAATTAACTAACTGTAATTTTCTTTAATTTATGAACTGTTATTTACATTGGTCTCTGTTATTAAAGTACCTTTTATTTAACCGAATGTGTGTTTTTATGACTGGTTTTAATGTTTTTTAATCACTCCTGTATGTAAATGAAATATGAACTGAATTCATTCTCCCACTGATAGGTGCCATTTAAGTTTTATCCAATTCAACAGTGGAACATAAAAAATATAAATAAATAACCTAAAGAAATAAAACAACAATCAAACAAAACCACTCACAACAAAAACAATAAATAAAATAGTCTATGGCTCTTAAAAATTGCACTTAAGTAAATATTAACTTGGCACAGGGTCATAAAAAGACATTCTTTTCTTCACAGGCAACATTCTGCTAATCCAGTTTCTTAAAGATTAGTACCCAGATAAACAAAAAGTGCAAAATAACAACGTATTGCCAGCTGTCATTTAGATAAAAGTAACAACAATTAGAACGAAATAACATGTAGGCAAGGGCGTAGGTTTGGTATTAACATTGGTGGGGACATAAACCCAATGCCAACTTCAGGTCAACATTAGAGGGTCACAGTATTTTGCTCCGTTGTGTTCCACCAAAAGAGTCTTCATCATCTCTCCAAAGTCCAGACTTTTAAAATTTGAAGTTCAGAACTGTAGTAATTAATGAATAATCATAATAATAATATGCAGTTCATTTGATTAATTGCAAATCTTGCATGTGGTGATTAACTCATTCTACCAATTTGCAAATGTGTTTTACAAGCGAATAATGCATTGACTGTCGGGAGGGTGCATGTTCTTTTCCCCTCATAAATGGAAGTAAAACACATCTGGAGCCTTAAACACTGCATTCCATTAGGCTGGCAGGGGGAGTAGGCTCTCTTCTGTTGTGTGATCTTTAACTAGTTTTAGAATGCTAGTTTAAGCTGATATGTGATTGATCTAACGGTAAAACAGGACGAGGGCTCAAGAACTTTTCTGACGTGTTGAAAGGTTACAATTTTACTTGGCAACAGAATGTATCTGAATTCTGATTGGTTGTTATATTATTGCCCTTCTGCTGTCTTCCTGAGCAGAGAGGAGAGGGACAGGGTTCTATAGAGAAAAGTTTTTAGCCTACAGCTTTCAGATGAACTCCCTCGAAAACCAATCAGTTCAGCAAATGTATGTACTCGGTATGTGACGTTTTCAAAAGAAAGGTGGGAGTAACCAAAAATTTCTGATCAAGAAGGCGGAGGCTGTTATGCTTATTACGTGAAAATGTTTTATTTGATTAAAAGGTGTCTGGACCACGAACAATGTCCACATCACCATCGGGTTGTTGTTTACATGTGTCATGTTACACGAACTTGGTCAGGGCTCTCTGCAGGTCTTCACTGAAGCACTTCAAATTCAGGGTTAGCGGGCTGCTAAAGTTTGCAGGCACTTCACAAGCAAGACTCGGTGCAATATTAGCCAACAATAGCACAATTTGATATGATTTAATAATGTCTTTGTGACCTTAATGAACACCAGTTGTTGTCGGTATCAAGTTGGATTGTTATTTACATGCCACACAAACTTAGAAAACAGTCATATTTGTATGTTGTCGTTTTTACACACTGAATACAAACTGTTGTTAACTGCTTAATTTTACGAGCTAATCTAACGTTACATTCCTCAAGAACAGTTTGCTAGCTTGCAACCGCACTTGCTAATTGACATGGTAGCCGAACTTGCTTGCTGTTTTCGTGACCATGCCCCCAGAGTGAATATTCATGAGTGAATTTTGTGTGGTTTCGCCCAGTGGAAACCTACAGTAACCATTTGTGTACCGCGCACGGACTGTGATTTTTTTTCCCTTTTTCAATCAGAAATATTGGTAGGGACACGCCCATACCATCCATACCCAATTCTACGCCTATGATCTGTACAACGGAGCAATGTGTTGTTGTCTTTTCCCCATTCAGTGGATCCCCTGGCTGGATAACTGTTGCATGCTGGGAGGCCCTGCCTCTGACAGAGAGTCGCGTGAGACGACAGAAAACAGCACGGTGTTTTATTCAGGCAATGGGCCAAACTAATACTCTGGCGACTTCCCTATGTAGATGTACAGCGCGTAAATGCCAAAATCACAGTAAAAAAAAATTAGAGTTCATTTTCATTTACCGTACGATAAGTCGGTATAGGGTGGCACGGTGGTGTAGTGGTTAGCGCTGTCGCCTCACAGCAAGAAGGTCCTGGGTTCGAGCCCCGGGGCCGGCGAGGGCCTTTCTGTGTGGAGTTTGCATGTTCTCCCCGTGTCCGCGTGGGTTTCCTCCGGGTGCTCCGGTTTCCCCCACAGTCCAAAGACATGCAGGTTAGGTTAACTGGTGACTCTAAATTGACCGTAGGTGTGAATGTGAGTGTGAATGGTTGTCTGTGTCTATGTGTCAGCCCTGTGATGACCTGGCGACTTGTCCAGGGTGTACCCCGCCTTTCGCCCGTAGTCAGCTGGGATAGGCTCCAGCTTGCCTGCGACCCTGTAGAAGGATAAAGCGGCTAGAGATAATGAGATGAGATAAGTCGGTATATTGAATATCGTGACAGGCCTACTCACTGCAATGATGGTGTCGTCTTGTCCTTTCTGCAGCAGTGTGTTGCTGAGGCGTGAGCTGTAGACGACTCCTCAGTTCTCCAGGTAACGTCCATTGTAGACACTCTCCACCGGTTCTCTCTTGCAGGTCTGGTCCTTGCAGCAGGATAACTTAGGCCTCACCAAGTAGAGTAGCCAAGTGAGCTGCTCGTCTGTGAAGGCCATGAGGTAAGCTAGCATGGGCTACCTAGCTTCGAGCTGCACTTCTGGTTGAACACTCTTTTCCAGAGTTCTCCTCATTTCAACAGGATGCTGAATCAACATGAACTGCAACACAAGACTCATTGTCCGTTTTTTCTCGCGCACTTCCATCAACCAGCGTCTTTTCTTCTCCTCCTCGTTTCCGGTTCTGGCCGACCTCTCACCTCGACTGCTTTTTGGCTCTCCCACAGGTAAGTAAACCTAACTAATTTATAATTTTACATTTAAATATTACTTTTACATTCTTTTAACACAAAAATATACATTTCTTACCAGAAATAAGAAAATAAAGCAAAAAATAAAAGTGAGTGCTTTTTTTTCTTTCTAAATTTCCATAGGGTTACATACATGCATATATATAAAACTTCAAATATACTAGCAGTTATCAAACCCCTGATTAAAAAACCTGACCTTGATCCCTGTCAGCTGTCCAATTATCGGCCAATATCAAACTTCCCCTTTATCTCCAAGATCCTTGAAAAAGCTGTGGCACAGCAGTTATTCTCATAGGAATAACATCCATGAAATGTATCAGTCAGGATTTAGACCTCATCATAGCACAGAGACAGCTCTGGTTAAAGAAGTAAACAACCTACTGTTGGCGTCTGATCAGGGCTGTGTCTCGCTGCTTGTGCTGCTTGACCTTAGTGCAGCATTTGATACCACTGAACATTTCATTCTTCTGGGATCATCTTTTGGGATGATCAGAGAGATGAGGAAAGCAGGCGGTTATACAGAGAGACGAGACAGAAGGCAAAAAGAGCAGTAGCGAAGGCGAAAGCAGATGCATACCAGGAGTTGTACAAAAGACTGGAGACCAAAGAAGGAGAGAAAAACCTGTACAGACTAGCTAGGCAGAGAAACAGGGAAGCGAGGGATGTACAGCAGGTAGAGTGATGAAAGATGGAAATGGAAATGTGCTGACAAACAAAGAGAGTGTATTAAGAAGGTGGAAAGAGTACTTTGAGGATTTATTAAATGCGGAGAATCCAAGAGAGAAAAGGTCAGATTGATTGGAGACAGCAAATCAGGAAGCAGAGTTGGTTAGTAAGGATGAGGTGAGGGCAGCCATGAAAAGAATGAAGACTGGGAAAGCAGTCGGACCGGATGGTATCCCGATTGAGGGTTGGAGATGTTTGGGTGAGACGGCTGTGGAGTTCCTAACGAGATTGTTTAATAAGATCCTAGAGAAGGTGAAAATGCCAAATGAATGGAGAAAGAGTGTGCTAGTCCCAATATACAAGAAGAAGGGAGATGTACAGAGCTGCAGTAATTACAGAGGAATAAAATTGATGAGCCACACCATGAAGCTATGGGAAAGGGTATTGGAGGCGAGATTGAGAAGAGAGGTAGCAATCTGTGAACAGCAGTACGGGTTTATGCCAAGGAAGAGCATGTCGGATGCAATTTTTGCCCTAACAATGTTCATGGAGAAGTACAGAGAAGGCCAGAGAAAGCTACATTGTGTGTTTGTAGACCTGGAGAAGGCATACGATAGAGTGCCAAGAGATGAGTTATGGTATTGTATGAGAAAGAGTGGAGTGAATGAGAAGTATATCAGAGTGGTGCAAGACGTATGAGAACAGTGAAACAGCAGTGAGGTGTGCAGTTGGAACAACTGAATGGTTCAAGGTGAAGGTGGGACTCCATCAAGGATCTGCTTTGAGTCCTTTTTTGTTGGCCATAGTGATGGATAGCTTGACGGATGAAGTGAGGCAAGAGTCACCATGGAACATGATGTTTGTGGATGATATTGTGATAAGTAGAAAGGAGGTTGAGTTGGGTTTGGAGAGGTGGAGGTATGCATTGGAACGAAGAGGAATGAAGGTGAGCAGTAGCAAAACAGAATACACGTGCATCAATGAGAATGGGGATGAGAGTGTAGTGAAGATGCAAGGAGTAGACGTAAAGAAAGTTGGTGAATTCAAGTACCTGGGGTCAACTGTGCAGGAAAATGGGGGCTGCGATAGTGAGGTGAGGAAGAGAGTGCAGGCAGGGTGGAGCAGTTGGAGAAGGATTTCGGGAGTCATTTGTGATAGGAAAGTTCCAGCAAAAGTGAAAGGTAAGCTGTATAAGACAGTAGTGAGACCAGCTGTGATGTATGACCGTACCCTTAACAAAGAGACAGGAGGCAAAGTTGGAGGTGGCAGAGTTCCCAAGCTCTCTACAGCACATGTAGAGAGCTTGGGAATTAAGCTAAGAGAGATGAGACTGAGATGGTATGGGCACATCCTGAGAAGAGATGCAGAGCATGTTGGAAGGA